>NC_056709.1:4106515-4406515 GCF_018831695.1 Puntigrus tetrazona
ATTCTTTTGCTACATCCAGAGCATTCCTTTAAACCCTGGTGTGAATAGCTTCCATTTCTATTTCACTCGTTTGATTACTTTTATCTTTTCCCACTCCGTCCAGGTGTAACAACAGAACACAGTGCATCGTCATCACTGGACCAGATGTTTTTCCTGACCCCTGCCCAGGAACATATAAGTACCTTGAAGTCCAGTATGAATGTGTTCCCTACAGTAAGTACAAGCCATCTTTTTAAATATATATATATATATTTTTATGGTAACCCTTTTATGAGTGTGCCTTAAAATTTATTTCTCCAGGATTCAGTTTTTGTCTTCGATAATACAGTGTTTATAAAACATGCACACTAGGCAATTAATCCAGCATTAAGAATGGGTTTAATAATTTTTTTTTGCCAATACTCAACATAAATAAAAGAGTAAAAAAAAAAGACAAACCTAAACCATCACCGGCACGGCTAATTCACTTTTCTAAGTCAGTGTTAAATAGATCACTTGTGAGTAGTTAAGTGGTTTCAGTTGATTGTAGTATAAATACAGCTCTATCTGCAAGGTCCAACTTCTGGTGAGTCATTATTGCAGAAAATTGCGGACTACACGCAGTGAAAGTGAATTGTAATTGAAAAGCACAAGGCAGGAGATGGATACAAGATGACTTCCAAGTCACTGAATATCCCTTGGAGTACAGTTAAAGCAACAATTAAGAAATGGAAAGAGTATGGCACAGCTGTAAATCTACCTAGACCGTACTCGAAAAATGAGTGACCGTGCAAGGCTGGGGAGAGAGACCACCAGGAGACCAATGATTTACAGGCTTCACTGGCTGAGATGGGAGACTGTGCTTACAACAACAACTGTTGCCTCGATGCTTCTCTAGTTTTATGACAGGGAGCCAAAGATAAAGCTACTGTTGTTTAAAAAATAAATAAATAAATAAATAAATAAATAAATCAACATACAACATCTTGGCTGCAGTTTACCAGAAGGCATGTGGGAGATTTTCAAACCAGGTGCAAAAAACTGCATTTGAAAAAATCACATTATTACAATAGGAAACTAAACAAAAATATAATAACAATTATAATAATTCAATCAAATGATTAATCACAATCAATTGCATCCAATATATATCATAATTTATATTTATAATTTATATTTATATACATCATAATTTTGTGTACTGTGTATTTGAATTCATTGTCATCATTTAACAGGACTAATAATAACGACAGCAACAAATACTTTTATAGGCACTGTATTATCAATATCAGTGTTTGCAAGAAAATATTATATAATATTCTGCAGTTTATGTCTGATGATTTGTAATTAGTGTTCTTTCTTGCATTTATTCACCTACTGCATTCTTTTTAGTTCCTTCTTTCTTGCTCTTTAAACATATATAGTCATTTTTACAAAAATAAGATGAGCCCTAAGTGTCAGGAAAACAGTGACGCATCTTTGATGCAGCATTTCATTTATGGCAAATCTAAGCTTAAAACTTAAAACACTATTCGTTTGCTACCTTGCAAGCACTGCTATTTCCTTTAGGAAAGCAATTGTTATTCATGTATTTTCTTTATGATGCAATGCTTTATTCTAATAATGCACAGTTTTTAGTGTTTGATTTGTATCTTGAAACCTTGTGCAGGTGTGATTGTAGCACACAGAGCTGGGTACAAAATGCCTTGTTTAAATTTTGATGTTCTTTCATAAAGCTAAAATGTAAGCTGTTAAATGTAAACCATTTCCATGCGCTTTTCTCCATGTGAAAACATACTTTTTAGCAGTCTTTCATCTATCAGGAACATTACAGCGATGCGCGCTACATGAAAGCAAAGCAGCATTCTCTGACGTCCAGTCTTTGCACATATAATCGCTTAGAGACAGACCAGCATGATTTCTTTGGCCTTAAAAAAAAAGATTTGGCCAAGCAAAGATATGCCAGCTTTATGCCAACTAATAAACAGACCAAAGATGTTTTTCGTTAGTGCTTGATCATTGTGTTTGCTCGTAAGAAACCGCAGCTATACGACTGTCAGAAAAGACAAATGACTGCACATGGATCTAACATGAACAAACTCCAAACAAACGCCTCACTTCTATTCTCAGATTTCCCATTACATTAAGAGTATGGATTGTTTTGCTCCATTAAACAATTAGATAGTAATATTATTCTCTGATTGAATTGTCTCGTCTTCTCAGAGAATGTTTCCAGAGACTTCACATACCAGACGGGGTCCTCCGCCGCATATTTCCCACAACGAACCCGAAATAACAAAGGCCCGCTGGATTTTAGTGCTTAGCATTAGTCCGTATCTATTGGTTATTGAAGTCAAAATCCCACACAAAATGTTTAAAGCTGTTGTTTCAAGAAGTATCATGTTTTTTAGCTTTTCTCCAGGACTATCTATGATTGTTCACATTTCTTTTCTGATGTAAGCACCTTCACAGAATACGTTTTTGTGTTGTTGTTGTTTTGTTTTTTTGTCTTAATGTTTTTGCATTACCTCCTCTAGGCATTTCCAGGCGGTCCGTAACAGTTTTATTTACTAATCACAGTTTGACTCCCTAGGACGGCAGAGCCCTCATGTCACCCTCAGGCTGCTGAATGCTGTTTTTGACTGGAAGTGATTTTCTTATTTGGTCTTGTTTGGTTGCAACAGTGGAATGTTCATGATGTTCTTTGGCTGACGGTATCTCAGAGAACAGGATTTGTCCCGGTATTAAGTGTACTGCATACTCCGGAATCTGTCCAGATTTTGCTGAGTAAACTAGAAATTATTTGCCCTGTGGATGGATGTCACCATAATTTCATTAGTTTTGACCTACCTCATCTATCTATCTATCTATCTATCTATCTATCTATCTATCTATCTATCTATCTATCTATCTATCTATCTATCTATCTATCTATCTATCTGTCTGTCTGTCTGTCTGTCTGTCTATCTATCTATCTATCTATCTATCTATCTATCTATCTATCTATCTATCTATCTATCTATCTATCTAATATATCGATCTTATAATTACCTAAAATTCTGTTTGTGGGTACAAACTAATGAAACACTGCATTATCTGCAGGTGAATCTGATGTAAACATGTATGTTAAACCCAAATTCAAAAATGCTCTAAATTATAAAATATAATTTCCATGAAGAAACTGAAACCAATTTTATGGACCATTAAGGTTTTCTTGTATTATAACATTATTTTCAGGACAATTAAGCACATTTCCCTATCAAAATTATTATTACTGTAATGCATCCAGAAAGGAGGTTTTTTTGTTATTGCAGTTTTCATCATTTTCTAAGGTGACTCTCATTAGGCTGTCATTAATGTATTACAATATTATAGTATTACTTTATTAAATCAGCATAAAAGCAGCACAACAAATATTATCGTAACTATTAAACATTTGTATGTATTATGGGCAAGTAAAATTACAATGGCATTACTTATAATGTGAAATATAGTGTTCAAATAAAACGCTAATGGTCCTACAAACAAATAGAAATAATGTTTTACAAATTCTATTTCATTATTTCATTTTCTTTGTTCTGGGCAGGTTTCGTGAGGTTCATTCACATGCTAAACAGAACTCTTGAAGAAAACGGTGTCTTACAAAAATAAATAAATAGTTCTCATGTCTCATGGACATTGTGACCAGAGAACAGACACCATTAGTCGATCGATCATATTACATCTGAGAAATGTAGCTTTAGATTTTCTGAAATTTTCATGTTTTGGATTATTTAAGCCAATGCTAACGATGGCCTTCATGAGATAAAACTCCTGAAGACTGTCAAGATTCTGTTTATATGTATGTCTGCATTTTGTCTGTCTGTCTATTTATCTCTCTTTGTCTTTATCTGGTGCTATGTAGGGATTTGGAAGGACAGTGTATTGGCTCATATTGTGTATTGGAACACAGATAAAATGTAATTTTTAAGAATATTCTGGCCACTCATTTTAGTATAATTAAAGTAAAAGACATAAACTCTGATATGCCACATGTCTACCGTAACTAGTATAACAAAAGTGTGGTATATGTCAAGCCTTTTGATAGACTTGTGTCAGAACCAGACCAAAATGTAAAGTTAATATTGTTTTAAATATTACAAATTTACATACACATCATTGTAATTACAAAAAAAGAGTGATACTATTCAAAAGTATTTGTTCTACAAAAGAAAGCAATCAGGTATATTTGGAATGACATGAGGGCAAGTAAAAGGCTCATCTGGAAATCTTGGCAGACACATCATTTTCAAAAGTAAAATGCTTGCCAGACTCCTGCTGCCACACTGATCTGGACTGAAAGAAAAATTAAAGTGTGTCCCCTTAAAAAGTAAGAATATATTTTACAAACTTTATATGATGGAAATTGAAACCGCATACCGCCATACCGGACTGTTCAAGTGTTCGTATAATGCCTAGAAGGGCTGACAAGAACTCTGTGCTTGGAGAGGAACTGTAGAGTTGAGGAACAGCTTTATTTTTCTGGATTTGAGTTTCCCTCCAGCACAACTTACCATCTGTCCACCTGGAATTCATATTTCCCTGGTCGATGTCCCCGAGTTCTTATGAAAATCTATACGCTGGCCGCTATCTAGAATTCAGTCCGTGTATTTCCCCGCAGCTTTCCCTCGACAAGAGCAGATTGATTCGCGTTCAATGCCACATACGCTGTCCTTTTGTACTATGACAGAACCCCCTTTAACCTGGCTCTCTTTCATGTGTTGAAGGTGTCTAACTGCGATCTCTTCCTCCTCTGACAGCTGTAGCTCTGTGCATAATGCCCGTAACCTCATGACATGTTAACTGCATGTGATCATGGACATGATGGTTAATTCATTTTAATCTCTTTTTCCCCCTGCACTCCTTTCATTCTCTCTTCCAACGCTTAAAATAGAAGTGGAGCAAAAAGGTAAATCACTGACACAATCAGCTCCTTGTTTTTCTTTCTTTAATATATTTATTTATTTACTTTATTTTGTGGTTGTAAAACCTTCCTGTACCCACTCTTGCTGTTCCGATAGCAGGCAGTAGCAGAAAGGGTCTTGTATTTTAGTAAAGGTCAGTGCACGAGCAGCAATCGGAGGGAAGCTTTGAAAGAAAGCGATAAAGCACAAGTTAAATGTTAGCGGTAATGCCCCATTTCCCCCTCCACTTCCTGTCCTCCACACTCTTTTATTGCCTGTTCGAACCCCAGCCCCACTTCACACTCCCAGCATGCTTTGGTAAGACGGTTTCTATAGGCTTACACTACCTCTACTGATTCTGGCTTTCCCTTTTTCTAATTTTCTGTCTTTCTCTCTGTCTCTCTGGCTCTCTCACTTTCTACATGTTTGACTATCATGTCTTGTTAAGAAGAAAGGAAATGCTTTATGCTGTAAAATGATTGCAACATTAGGCCCGTAGGAAAGACATAAAAAACTGTGGAAAAACTTGTCTCAGGACACAGACTGCCTGTATGCTGCTCTTCTCTTCAAGCCTTATTTAGTTGTCTGTTTTTATTTGCAGGGCAGATTTGTCGTATTCCTTCCTTTTTTCCTTTGTGTTTGGTTGTGGTTTGATTTTTTCCATCACTCCCCTTCAGTATGTCCAAGCAGCAGTGAGCCGAAACTGTTTGCTTACGGACACATAAAAACTGTTTTTGCTTCCGTTTTAAGCTTCAATAACCTTCAGATGCAGATTCTTCGCACCTTTTACTGCTTGTGAATGTGGGTAGCTGTTAGACTTCTTAGTGTGTGTTTCTGTCTTCACCGACTACCCAGTTATCAGAGTGATGTAGAGTCAGAAGGCACTTTGCCCTCTGCTTTCAACTAGCTCGAGCTGCGTTTGCTTACTTTTGACTGTTCTCTGCTCTGTTCTTCTCATCACTAGTTTTTGTTTGTCCCGGAACTCTGAAAGCGGTTGGAGATCCGTCATTTCTTTACGAGGCTGAGCAACAAGCGGGGTCGTGGTGCAAAGACCCTCTCCAGGCAGGAGACAAGGTTTATTTCATGCCCTGGACCCCTTACAGAACAGACACACTCATCGAGTACAACTCGCTTGACGACTTTCAAAACTCCCGACAGACCACGACGTACAAACTCCCCCACCGAGTTGATGGCACAGGATTTGTGGTGTATGACGGGGCGGTGTTTTTCAACAAGGAAAGGACACGTAACATTGTCAAATTTGACCTTCGGACCAGAATCAAAAGTGGGGAAGCGATTATAAATAATGCTAACTATCATGACACCTCACCGTACAAGTGGGGTGGGAAAACAGACATCGACTTGGCGGTTGATGAAAACGGCCTCTGGGTGATCTACGCTACCGAGCAGAACAATGGCATGATGGTGATCAGTCAGCTCAACCCCTACACCCTTCGCTTTGAGGCTACTTGGGATACCACCTACGACAAGCGGTCGGCCTCCAATGCTTTCATGATCTGTGGGGTTCTGTATGTGGTCCGATCCACATACGAAGACAACGAAAGCGAAGTCAGTAAGAGCCTCATCGACTACATGTACAACACCAAACAGAACCGAGGTGAATACGTCGACATCCACTTCCCTAACCAGTACCAGTACATCGCCGCTGTGGAATACAACCCACGAGACAACCAGCTGTATGTGTGGAATAACTTCTACATCCTGCGGTACAATCTGGTGTTTGGTCCACCTGATCCAGCTCACGGTAAGCCTCGAATCTCCAATCCGTCTAGCCACACACACACACAAACACACACACAGAGTCCCTCTGGATATCTGTTTAAGTGGTCGCGAGATTTCAGCCACTGAGTTGGTATTCCTCTAGCTCCCGAGTCTGTGTGTCAAATGTCACGGATGACTGATTTTTAATTTCAGATTTAATATGTGCTTGATGTATTCCGGAAACCTTTCTCGAGTGCAAGCAACATCTTAGAGTGGAGTGGTGGGTCTCTGCAGTAAACAACATCATAGGCGTTGTTAGCATATAATAAGAGACGCGTCCCCTGAGGTTTCAAAAGACAGAGCCATTCCTCCCCAGCGTTTAGACTCTTGAGGCTAAACTCCCTCCTACTGCCCCACTGAGAAAGGCTCCGCTTCCCTCATTGGTAGAGGGTTACCTGTCTGGACAGGTACGTAGGCAGCCTTGCGGTTGATCACCCCCAAAAGAGTAGCTCTCAGGCGCCTCAAAACAAACAACTCACACTTTTGCTCGAAGGCCTCTCAATGTGTCTGTGTTGAGAGACGGCTCTCCGCTGAGACCGGATCAGTCCCGAAGGTCACGTCAGCATAGCCTGTTTTTAATTTAGCTGTCAAGAGCTAGGACAGGATGGCCATACTATGTGTCAGATCATCTTTACATTGAAAAAATAATAACCGTAATTACCATAATCCCAGCTCAGCCTAGCAGCCGAGACTCTTGCATTACTCCAGAAAGACTTGGCTAAATGTAGAGGTCAAACAACTTTACTAAGATTAGTGGGGCTTAAGAATTTTAAAATATGAGTGTCTTTCTTCTGCGGAGACCCAGTGGTGTCTACCTTACTGATGAATCTGTTCATGTGCAGATACTGAGCAGATTAACTGTACCCAGGGTTGTCATAAAAATATGCCCCTAATGAGTGCACTTTGGATAAAGTTGTTTTGGATAAAAGCATCCGCTAAATGACAAGATATTACTTTGTATTTATTTGTGGCCTGCTTACAGCATTTAAAAGCACCTCAAAGGCTACCTAATAACCAACATCATAGGTATGCTTCTGATATGAAGGCTGCAACCTTTTTAACTGGCCAAATTAAAGGTACTGTCACATGTCACATCATTCACAGAATGCAATCTCAGAATGCAATGAGAAAAGAAGCTGTCTGTATGTGTGTGTGTATATATATATATATATATATATATATATATATATATATATATATATATATATATATATATATATATATATATATATATGAAATAGGTTTGTATGTGTGTATGTGCATATTACTAGAGTATTAGACATTTATTGATGCTAATTAAGCACATATTAATGCTGTATTCTACATAACCTTATTCTACATCTCCAATTCTACCCAATACCCAGATTTAACAACTACTTTACTAACTATTATTAACTATTATTAGGAAAAGTCGGAGTTAGTAGTTAACAAGTGTTACCTATTCTGAAGTGTTATTGATTTTTTTTTGTATATGCAGGGCTTAACAAACCACACATTTTTCAGAGAAGATTTCCTCTTATTTTAAATCACGCAAGGAAATGTCCAGAAAATGGCAGTACATTACCAGAAAATTACCAGTACATTTTGGCATTTTCATCATGTATGTTTTATTAATTGGTGAGAAGCATATATATCACAGTGTACCTTAGCAACATGTTAATTCCTTGCCATATTGAAAGCAATTTTAATTTGTGTCATCTATGCACTTCACATGAGGAATGTTATTTTGCGCTCTCTGCAAATCATTTACTTTAGGTTCCGATGAGGTTACATTTCTCATAAGATGCTGCTTTAAAAGGTGCCTATGTAGACTGCAAGGCAGCTCAATAGCTTTTGGAACAGAGCCAAAACACCTCTCCGAAGGCTGTGTATGACATTAATAATCACATTACTATCGGCACTACTTATTATATCAGACTTATTTTAGAGCTCAGGATAGAATCATCTGAGTCATTCTTAGCCTGTGCTAGCAGCTTTCCTTTAGCCTGAAGCGATTACTGCCACTGAATTAAAACCATCGAGCAAATTCATCCCTGCACAAGCAAGCAATTAAGTAAGAAATATCAACTCAATATCACTTCAGATGCAAAGTATTAGGGCTCAGATCTAAAATTCATTGAACGTTTCTCTGGGGTGTTACCTCGGAGGGTTCAAATCTTTCATTAAGGAAATGTTATCACATTGTTACCACAATGTATCCACTTGTGGTTCACACTTGTACGATGTGGCTGATTGAATGTGCCTGTGTATGTTCTGCCTCTCTTTTAGCCGCCTGTAAAGGAAGTAATTAGCTCTACAATCAGTGCTGATGAAGGACAAAAACATGCTAATTTCACTAGCATTAGCTCCTGTGCAGTGCACGGGTTGAACGATACCCCCCATCCCCACTTGAATCTAATCTGCCATCATTTGTATACTGATGTGTTTTCTCTATTTTAGATGTGGTGATTATCTCATCATCTCAATAATCAGCTCACTCACACAGCCGTCAGAGTTGTGCTCCGCAGAGTTGATGTTTGCTCCACTTTACTTTGATAGCTGTGGAATTACCTTGATTTTGAGACACTGCTACAATGAACCACTAGAGTATGTACAATATGATAAGCCCTTACCTGACTTTATAGGATGAAATCCCCCCCGTTTAAGTCAGAGGGTAACAAAAATGACCGTGTTAATTGTTAGGCTATTCATGCAAATCACATAACATGCAATCATATTGTATTTATGTGCTATATTATGGCATGTAACAGTTGATATGATCTGAAAAAAAAAAAAAAAATCCAGATTAGATTTAGATTTTAGATGTTAGATTTATACCAGATAAGATTATGTCACAATAATCAATTATTTCATTTAGAAATGGCATATTACTAGAATATTACTTATATTAGGGGTAATAAAAAACATATTAATGCTTTATTCTACATGGTTATATTCCACATCTCTAATCCTACCCAATACCTAATCTTGAAAAACTACCTTACTAACTATTAATATATATATATATATTTATTTATTTATTTTAAATCTATGAAATGTGAAGTTTTAAAACGGATTCAGTGTTAAATAAATGAATAAACTAAAATAAATACATGAAATATGCCAGAAAGGTTACCAGCTAGTTTTAATATTTATTTTAAACTAACTGGTATTTTAAACTGACACAAAAGGCAGTTAACATTTATTATACTGTTAGTACAGATACTCCACTAAAATAACAATTCCTTGTTTTGTTGCAAGTAAGAATGCATTTGAGATTCATTCTACTTTCAAAATACTACTTAATAGCAGTTGTGTACAAAATGCAATGTATCAGTGGACTGTAAACCACATACCTGCCAGAATGCTTGCTTGTTTGCTGGCTTGATAGATTGTTCCATCATGTGGAATGCTGGCACAACATATTAGGATGACATCTCATAAAGATCCTAAATAGCATCATATGCGCCGTTTGCTGAAAGAGAAAATGATTAAAACCAGCAGCATATTGATACTGGAATCATCTTTCATAATGGGGAATCATCTTGATGTGGAGGAGACAGACAGCATTTATATTTGCCATCTGAATCGGGGTGGAAAACACACATTACGCTGCTTGCCACTTAATCTCATTTTTGCTCATCATTAATGGAATTAGTTTGACACTGATTGTGATAATTGCCATGTGATATTACACTGCTGATGGTTAGTGAAATTTATGCAGAGCCTTCTCTGCTCCTGCCTAAAAAAATATACTGTTTTGTGTTCAGAAGTCCACTAATGGATTTGGCTTTATTTTAGTCTGGCTTCTACTGCCACTTGGAGAGATTGCTCAGTGGCCTCTGTTTTTGTTAAGGACCTCCCTTGAATTAAAAAATTATTACAATTGCTAATGCTGCTACATAATTATTAGATGCAAATTTCCATCTTTGATGTGAGTTTAACCTTCTCCCTTTGCCCGAAAAGTCTCATTCTTTTGCTCTTTGTGACATCGGTCAAACCTTTGTTACCAGCCCTCCAACATTTAACCCAGTGCCCAGTCAGCCCTCATTTAGGGTTATTCTCAATTGGATGGATACATCCTTGATAGACTGTATCCTTAATACACCAGTCCCTAGACTACGTCTCAGCATTAAATGTTACAATGAGACAATCTAGTAATTTGGAAATGAGTGTCTTTACTTACTTTCTGCAAACTCGAAAATGTATATTTTTGAATGTTAGCAGTATATATTTGGCTACATATGTATGGGTTTTCTAACTCAGCACTTAGTAATTCTCATGATACAGAGAAATGCAGTCCCAAGCATGTATTTCCAATGATCCAAGCTTATTTTTAATACTTCTAAATGGTTTCAGTAAGAGAAATGTTTTTTTTTTAATTAATCGTTTTAACTCAACATAAAAACTGGTCACTGGAAATTCTCTACCATGCTGGAACTAGTACTTAGGTGCTTATCACCACAGCTTCATTTGAATATTTAGTTTGAAATTGTTCTCTGTTGCGAAGGTAATATTTCTTCTTTTTTTGACATTGAACTGAAGGTTCCTTTGAGCATAATGCGAGTCAGACACATTTTCATTACGGCACTACAGACATACTTATCTTAAAAGAAACTGCCTTTGTTATAACAAAGAGAAAATTAATACTTCTGCCTATAAATCAGATTTCAAAGGCATTCTGTAAAATAATAACAGACACCTAGGTGCTATGAGACAGCTGAGTAAGTATCCATTTACTGCCCGCATGTTCAGTTTTGAAGGACCACAATCCATAATCGACACCACGCCAAAATTATACATAAAGCACAAAGGACAATAGTGTCAAAGTTAGAAAAACATCTTTCACAAAAGTTCCTCTGTGTTAAGACTTTTTAACCCTAGCATATATTGTTATGTTAATATTATTGTTATGGTTTTCTGGTGTAAGAAAAGTACTTTGCAACAAAGTATCATCTGTGCTATAGCAAAGTATTTTTTTCTAAAGTTTATTTTTCTTTCTTCATGAAATGGTCTCTTAAGCATATTTAATCTCCTTGTCTCTTGCTCAGATTTTTTCTCTCTGTCTACATTAAGAAGCAATAGATTAATCAAAGATTATTTACACAATGTCCCCTTTTGGAATGGGCACAGTTTTTTTTTTTTATATATATATATATGTATGTGTGTGCGTGTGCATGTTATAACGCTTGAATGGCTTTTCTTTTTGGGTCACGTAATCTAAGCATGTGGCATTTGGATAATGTTACCCAACAGACAAATAGTTTTTTGAAGCATTATTTTTAGTCTACAGTTATAGTAAAATGGTTTGTGAATGTGGTTTCCTGTTGACTTTAACAGGCTTCTCTCATCTGTGGTTTAATTCTGGAACATTGAGCTGAAGCTTGTTTTACAGCCATCATGACGAACAGCCAGAATCTGGGAGTGAAAAGCCAATAATGGCACACCAGTCATGCCAACCGTGTCAAAACTCACACACATGGGTGAAAACCGTAAAGATCGGGGTCTGCAGGTAAAGGCGTTGCAGCTGCTTTTGCTCAGTTTTTATCTGAACCAGAGCTCTGGCTGGTCAGTTGACACTAATTCACAGTAGGTCACATCTAACCTCAAAAAGAAAGTCTTTTCTTTCACTTGATCGGTCTTTTCCACCTCACAAACATACATGGAGCTGCTCTCACACCCATACTGTGCTAAAATCTCTCACACTTCTATGGACCATCGGTTGGTTTCTTGGCTGCACGCTGTCGTTCACACAATCAGGTTAGCCGGTAAAAGCGGCGGGTGAAGTTCAGAGGGTTTTCTGAGTTTATCCATATTTGTGGTTGGCGATATGGAGTCAGGTACAGGATGAACCAATGCAAACTGCAAGGAAGTGGAGTTATCTGGGACTCAAACCCCTTCATGTATGAGTCTCCTTATGATTATCCTTATGTAACTTCCCAGCTATGAAAAACATAATTACATTTTGGAAATAAAACATGCATATTTTTCGGTGTAAAGTGTGGCCTGCAATATTTGCTCAGTTTACTCTGATATATGTACCATATTTTTCTTGCCTGAGGAATTACGTTAGTTATATATTAAGATTATGAAATATAGACACAGGAACAAAGAAACTGAGGGTGAGAGAAAATATATGTTCAAAAACTGTGCGATTCAGCTCTTTAATAAGCTCCTGAGATATAATAGAGCTTGAGATCTTGTATGCAAGCAGAATATTTTTTACTTCATAATTATTCTGTTTTATTAAGCACTATACAATCTTGACAACAGAACCGGTGCCCAAAACAGGGCATAATTTGTGCAACAGCTAATTTTGCTTATTATTCTTTTTAGCACCACCAATCTCAGAGGCATCCACAACACCCAAGTTACTAAAACCAACCACCACTACAACAACCACTGCTCAACCGAGAGGTCAGGTGACTACAGTTACCACTACAGGGACCAGAGCTGTTAATAAGACACCCAAATCGCCGGCTGTACTTCCCCAAACCACCACGCCTCCTCCGCTGGAGTCTTTCCCTCCACCGGAGCGCTTCTGCGAGAGCGTAGAGCTCAGGGACATTCTGTGGCCGCAGACGCAGAGGGGCATGCTGGTGGAACGACCCTGCCCCAAAGGAACCCGAGGTGGGTGCATGTACCTGTTGAAGTGTAACACGCTGCACTTTTCCACTCGGGACTCTTTGAATTGCTATCAGTCACACACAAGCTGATATGCATTTGGCCTCTAGGTGAAGAGAAATGTGTCTATTCTCTTAGGATCGGACATTTGAATAAAGCAATAAAGCCATGAGAGGCCATGCGTTGCAGTGATTTTATATTTAGCTATAATCTTGTTAGCGAAGGTGTTTACTTTTAAGAATAAATCTAATAATTAACATGTATTTATGCCAATGTATTTATTTGGCATGTCCTAAGGCTTTTGTACTGAGATAGTAAAAATCTTTATTGGTGCTTTATTTCCATAGCGAATATGGGTTACACTTTATTGTAACATATTTATAAACTGAGAAATATAAATTAACTACCAGTGTAAAATTACATAATTTAATTACAAAGTAATTGTAATCATTTACAGTTACCGAGAAAACATAAAGTTTGATTAAATTACAGTTATTTATGAAAAGGTTAATAATTACAAAGCGGTTAAATATGTTTACCCCAGTATTTCGATTTCAATTCAAAACCAATACCATAACTTGTTGATAACTTATGATGTAAAACAAGGTGATAAATTCTGATTTTATAGTAGCTGTGCTTTAAAATTCAATTATTATTATAATCTTAATTTAAGTGAAAGCTTTAGAAAGTCTAAAAGTAGTCAAAGTTGAGGATGATTTTAAGGTTAACCGGCTGGCTTTAATATTTTTTAAACGATTAACATATAAAAACATTAGAAATTTTGTAAAGTAATCAAATGTACTAAGTTACATTGAATAAAGCAATTTAAATATTATTATGTTTCACATTTTAAATAGGTTAACTTGTGGTTTGTAACAGTATTACATTTCCATAGTAACCGTCCCGACACTATACTTCATATACTTAGGTTAGGAAGAGGGCTTCCTTAGGTTAGTTGAATGTAGTCATGTATAATTTATTGTACATGTAACATATAAGAGTAACGTGAGCTCAAAAATGTTCCATAAAATGCACATTTACTTTCTTTTTTACAGTGATTAAACATACAAAATTGACTAAAATTAAAATTATACAACATTAGTACAAAGAGTACAAAACAACAAGAAGTATAGTAAATGAATAGTAATGTACAAAATAGTAAACAGTGCAGTATCTTTACAGCAAAAAAAAATGCCTTTAAGAATACATTGTATGACAGACAATCCATATCATATTTATTTATAAAAGATTGCCCATACTAGTGATGATGAAAATTATGTTGTCTTTATTTAAACAGGCACTGCCTCTTACCTGTGCGTTCTGTCCACTGGGACCTGGAACCCAAAAGGCCCAGATCTGAGCAACTGCACATCCCACTGGGTGAATCAAGTCGCACAAAAGGTTTGTAGTTCCAGAGTATATCTGTCCTTGCAGAACAAGGAGCAAAAAAAAGTGACAGTCTTTAGAGCATAACATCATAAAAATAAAATACTCTCCTGTGCCATATTTTGGAGCTCATTCTTTCTGTTATCACTTGTTAAGATGAAGACACACAGCCTTCAAACATCCAACAGGGATCTTGCAGATTGATCTGTGTGTGCACTTTTGCGTTAATGCGAGATGCTTCCTGTAAATAGAATAGATGTGCACAATGGGACACCAAACGTCCTACCATACACCCACAAAAATGAACTAAAGGAGCAGAAATGCTCCAGCCATTGAAACCCAGGAAGTGTTTCCAAATGCTCTTCCAAAGTGTTACCAGTTTCTAATGATAGCTGTAATTGCTCGCGGGGGCTGTTGCTGACTCAGCGTGATGATGTCATAATGGTAGTCAGGAGCCTCGTAGATACAAAATGATATTTTTCAGAGCCATGCTGTGAGGTTAATTTGTGTAATCTCTCAGATCCGGAGCGGGGAAAACGCAGCCAACCTGGCGAACGAGCTGGCCAAACATACCAAAGGAGCCATCTTTGCCGGTGACATTAGCTCTACCATGAGGCTCATGGAGCAGCTGGTGGATATTCTAGACGCTCAGTTACAGGAACTGCGACCCAGCGAGAAAGACTCCACCGGCCGCAGCTTCAATAAGGTATTAACAGGATTTCATTTTAAACATGACTTTTTAATAAGCAGCAGCATGCCGTGGATGTTTCAGAGGCACTTTGCTTTAAAGGACACTTGCTTCAAAAAGACTGCATCAAACCCATTGTGTTACACCCCATTGTGCTTTTAGACAATTTAAAAAAGTATAAATGCACAGACTGAAGTAAATCACTCAGTGGAAAAATTAGTGTTAGTGTTCAGAATTTCAAAATCAGAATTAGTGTTTTCCGACACACAGGGTGATGAGCATGCCCAAGATGCTCGAATGATATGCTTTCTCTGGTGCGAATCAGTACATGTCTTTTCATGTTATATAGTTGAGGTAACGTTTGAGGACTTTAATTGTATAAAAGTGATAATAAGGTTGAAGCCGTCGTAACAGCTTTTAAATGCGTGAATGTAAATGTGTGACAAAGTTGACATGAACGAAAGATTAAGAAATAATGAATCTCTAGGAAATGAATGTAGATGCAAATATAAGTGGTATGTGACAAAGGGGCCTGTGGTAACTCAACAACAGAGTAATATGTCCCAGTATTAGCACACTATCTGGCAGACTCATGCTCTCACATCACCAGAACAGTACATATTTTACTGCAAGTATGCAAATTACAGTGCAGACACTTTCTGAAAATAGGTCACAAGGAGAAGAATGGAGCCAGTTATCAGTCTACAAAAATTATTAGCTGCTTTTATGCAAAACCTATGCATTGCATTTAAAATACATATGAACGACTGCTTTATGTGCTGCATTCTAAACCTATTGGATACAACTGGATGCAGTGTTATGTAACAAATACTTCAACCATTAGGAATCTTGAGGGCATACATTCATCAAATTTGAGCTTTAAATATATATATATATATATTCTGCAATGTTCTAAGGCTACTGGGAATGAATATTAGCTTTTAAAGACATAGTTCAACTAAATTTTAAATTCTGTCATCATTCACTCATAAGACTTTTGTGTACAAATACTTTTTGAAGCTTCTCTTTGAAGCTTCAAACAGTTTGACATTGTAAAAGTATGAATTGAGTAGTGTAGTCCCAGTTTTCTTAGGGGACACACTATGTTGAACAGATTTAATTTAGGCTTTTATTCAAATGTAAACACTGCTCAGTGCACATAAAAAGAACACATTAAATATGGACAAAGGCAGCACAACATGCACATACAAGAACAAAATTTGTTGGTTCTTGCACATCCAGCAGAGCTTCTGTTTATTTATTTATTTTTTATGTTACATGATCTATGCAAGTTGGTTAGTATTTAAATGTGAATCTAAATTAAATTAAAAAGCGAGCTTGTCTTATTAAACTGTTTGATTTAGATGTTTTAATTTTATAATGTTGTTTGGAAGCACATGACAGAAAGGAAATGATAAAAGATTTTTGGGTGAACTATACCTTTAAGTTTATAGGCTTTGAGAGCATATTCAAAGTGTTTGAAGTAGCACTCGTTTGGTTAAATACTGAGACAGAAACCTCTTTCTTGGCTACTGTGTTGTCTGTATGGCTTTTTGTGTGTTTCATTCATTAAAGTCAAAGAAGTGGGAGGATATCAAATGGCTGGAGCACAGGCTGTACTCACTAAGAGTGAAGCCTTTCTTTTAAATGAATTTCATAGTTACAGGCCAGTGGAAGGGACTGAAGGCAAAGAGTTTGGATCTCCCAGTGCACTATATCTAGAATTACATGTCTCATCGAGCCAGATGGACATCAGTCAGTGTAATTTTCATGAACAGGACATGTTTCAGGACCAACATCCTTGGTTTAAGCAATAAGCTATTACTCTAAAGCGTAATACCAAACTTTATGTCGTAAATAAAAGATTTATTTACCTTGACCTCACACTCTTTCAGTGAGCAATGGCCCTAAACTCTTTTTCTAAACCATTAACTATGAATATTGCATCAATAATGTCCAGATTTTCTGCTTTTTAATAGTTTAGTAAGTTAGTTGTTAAGTTTAGCTATTAAATAGGATTTCAGGATACAGTTTTGGTCATGCAGAATATAAGCTTTATTGTAAGTATTGAAAAATAGCCAGTGTGTTAATAGGCACGCTAATAGCAAATTAGTTAATAGTGAGGACTTGTCTCTATATTAAAGTGCTACCTAAAATACTAACCATAAATTTTAATTTTGACCTCAAAATCCCAACCCTGCTCCTTCACCTAGTATAAACTCACTATCCAGATCCTGTAAAAGAAAAGTTTAACTTTGATTTGAACGTCCTATTAGAAACATCAGTTTAATCCCCAACTTTTATCCCTAATCAACAATTCTAAATCCTATCCCAAAAATCTCAAGATCTAACCCAGTGCCCAGTTAAATATTTAAATTGAATATTTACTTTCTAACCTAACCTATCCAACCCCAATCTGTTTTCCTAGTTTAGCTTCTAATTCTAAGAAACCATGATTTTGATCCTAGAACTAAACAGCACATTAATTTAAACAGTTTATAAAACGTATTGTTTTGAATTTAAAGATGTTTAATCTGTGTGTTGCTTAAAATTTGGAAACCTAAATTATATTTCCCAATTTGATCCTAAATCTCAAATCCTAAACCTTACTTATTATTCCAAAACCTTACATTTACAACTAATTTCTATCCCAAACCTATCCCAATTTTCCAAGTCCAATCCTCAACTCTGATCCTGATCCTATAGAGGTAAACCACGCATTGATTTAGGCAGTCTGCGTCGGGATATTGTTTTGCATATGTTTCATTTGCATATTTCAGATGCTAATGAGCTACTGATTCTATTTTTACTTGAAAGAGCACCTGAGGGTTTTGAAATCACCAGACTAAATGTGTTGTTCTGAAAGCAAGGCCACTCTGTACACCCCTACATTCATCCGTTACATGATTTCATCATAGCAGACCCAACTGCTATACTGTGTTTCTGAAGTGCTTGTGGATTGGAGAACCCATTAGTACACCATCAACCTTTCTAACTGTCTTTCTTTGGTCTGTTTTTGTTCTTGTGTGTGTCCTCTCTCAAATGAAAAAGCTTCAAAAGCGAGAAAGGACGTGCAGGGCGTATATGAAGGTATATCTGTGCTACGCTACTATGCTCTTCACTTGTTTCTGTACTTTCTCTTCTTCTTTTCCTGCTATTGTTTCTCAGCATGGTCCTTTGTCCTTTCATTCTCACTGTCGCCACAGCATTTCACTCCGCCTGTGTCCTCACTCCCGGAGGTTCAATATTTTCAGTGGATTGGAAATTGTGTGGCTGCAATTTTTATGCCCAGTTCATACCTTTTTATGTGTTTGTCGGTGGTCTGTTTATTTCTGTTCTCAGTTTCTTTATTGTCAAAGTCATGTGTTAATATCTGTTGACGTGTGCTTGAGTTGCAGGTTGGCAGTGCATGTTCTTATTGGTTGTAAAGGGTAGATGTCAATTTGTGGTGCTTGAAATTTATTGATTGCTACATTGGTTTTTCCACTGCATTTTAAACTGTTAAAAGATTTACTTAGACCTAGCAAAAATGAAAAATTTAAGTATGACAGGAGAGATTACATGAAAGGCAGGATTCTGTTTCAGAAAGGCAAATCAGTGTAAAATAAATCAGCGAATGTGAAACCCTAGACTGTGAAGATGCATATATCATCTTTTAATTTTTATTGGTGTGTAGGGGCAAAAATTATTTAGCATTGAGAGTAGTTGAAAATTATCATAAAAATGTAGGAAATTAGAGCTTTTGTGAGCTGAACAATAATTATCAAAGGAGACGACAAGTATGAATTGATATTTTAGTCTGGTGGTGTGTGTGTGCAGAGAATCAATGATTAAATAGTTTGAGAGCAAGTTTGTAAAGTGAAAAAAAAATTCCAAAATGTGCATTGCTAAAGTTAATCATGAATGCAAGATCCCTTTGTAGAAACCTGCTGCTTTTTTATTCTTTAACAGTGTTAACAGGTGGCTATTTTTCCATTTCAATTTTGTGCATCAAGACATAGAAGAAGCCTTCAGTTCTGAAGACACAGAACAATGGTCTCTTGATCTTTGCATTCATAAGGCGTCAAGACCGGCTGTCTTTCTTTACCTCATATGTGTCCGTTTACGTGCTTGAAGAGCCTTTGACATTCAATACTGCACTCTTGAGACAGACAGAGCATGTCGGGCTCATTTCTGCAGCCTGTTTTTATGTGTGTCACCTGATAATGACCTAAAACAAAGTGTGCATGTTTGCTTTCATTTGGGCACGGGCAGACAGCTGCTGATAAAGTCAAGGCTTTGACATTTGACCTTACTACAGTGGTTAGTGCTGACACAAGCGTCTTATTGGGCTGCAGGCTATCGTGGATACAGTCGACAACCTCCTCAGACCGGAGGCTCTGAAATCGTGGCGAGATATGAATACCACGGAGCAGACGCACGCTGCAACTATGTTACTGGACACCCTGGAGGAAGGAGCCTTTGTCCTTGCAGACAATTTAATGGAACCGGCCATCGTGAAAGTGCCAGCCAGTAATATAAGTGAGTACGAGCGATGCGCAAAACTAATAGAAGTGACAACGTAAACAGTTTATTTTGCAGCTGATCAGTTTGAGTTTGCAAATATGCTTCAGCTGTGAAATTATAATAACAGTGGCCACTAACACATGGCTGGTTGACATAAAATGCTTTTTGGGAGTTGGCATGTCCTGTAGTGTGGCGTCTTATACTATTTTAAAGAGCATTTTTCCTAATTCTTTTCTTACTGTTATGCATGCAGCTTTTACGACCACATATTAATTGAGACTCTACATGGAATATTTCTACTCCATTCATTTGCCACACCGCAGGACCTTTTAAAAATTAAGTGAAGGCAAAAACGTGATTAAAAATTCTGAATAGACATTTTGAGTAGTTATAGGGCCTAATATATATGCTTTCCAGTATACATTTTTTCGATTTTGCACATTCAGAACAAAAATTCTAAAAACCAATGAATCAATGCCTGATATTTGGCCTAACAGGTTATAGAATGAATTCATTAAACATTTGTAGCATATTCTCACATTGTTTTGTATATGCACTCTTTTCTATGTAAATAAGGCTTATTATATATTGCGCCTTGTTTAGAAAACTTATTTAAAGGTGAAAAATTTGAAGCATGACAGAAGATTGTTATATCTAGAGTTGTAGTGTAGATAAATGCACTTTATGCATTTTAAAAAAAACTTCTAGTAAAGTAAGCCATATTGCTGTGGTGTGATACATCCGCTACAGCCGAGCACTTAAAACTTCAGAATAGCGTTATGCAAATTACGTTCGGCACAGATTTCGTTCGGCATTTTCACCACTAACTGATTTGCATAATTCCTGTAGTGAACTGAACAACGCTAGATACGCATGCAAATAAACCGCAATTCATTCTCAATGAATTCCCCCTATTATTTTTTTTCCTCTGTTTCCGCTCAGCGAACTAACATTGTGAAACATCTAATTTCTCTCCGCAGTTCTGGATGTTTACGTGCTGAGCACAGATGGGCAGGTTCAAGATTTCAGGTTTCCCCAGAGTGGCAGGAGTGGTATTTCTATCCAATTGTCTTCCAATACTGTGAAACTCAACAGTCGTAATGGTACGTTCCAGCCCACGTGCGAAGACACTCATATATGGTCATTAGTATCAATTCCAGTGAGAATAAGAACATGTAAGATCCAATTGTTCCTGTCACTATGGAGATAGAAATGGTCTCATGGTCAGAAAAAGATCTGAACATTGATGTGAACATACTGCTCAACATATGTTGTTTTCGACAAACATAACTGGGTCTGCTGCAGGGTCACTTGGGAAAAAAGATCCATATAATGAAGTTAGAAAGTTTTGTGGGGTATATACATTTATTCATGGGATGATCATGTTTTCTGCACTCATTTTAAGGGTATAGCACATCTTTGCAAAGTCCTACTCTTAATAGACTTGCTTAATTTATGAAAATGTAAATTCACCTTTTTCTCTATTAACTATTAGGTGAAATAAAACCCAGACTTGGGTTTCTTGACAGACTCACTGACATAATAGAGTTTAATGAGAAGTAAGGTGTGCCGTTTTCTCTTTGCAGGTGTTGCCAAGTTGGTTTTTGCTCTTTATAAGAACCTGGGGCAGTTTCTGAGCACAGACAACGCGACAATGAAGCTCGGCCATGAGGCTAACGGACGCAATCTCTCTGTGGCTGTGAATTCCGACGTCATAGCCGCCTCAATAAACAAAGAATCCAGTCGTGTATTTATATCGGAGCCTGTGATTTTCACCCTGGAGCACATCGACGTGAGTGCAAGCAATAAACAAACAAAGGGATCGTAAAATCAGCGGGATAGCAAAGCAAGACGGCGTAGAAAATAAAATAAAAGCAGTCTCAATTCAAACACCCTACAAGGTCACAGAGGGGTTTATTTAAGCCATCGAACATGAAATTAACAAAGTCTGAACCAATGATTATTACCAGCCTAGACCAAATTCTTAATGAAAACTAATTCGTTTGTCGACATTAGGATGTAAATGATGCAATTTCCTTTTTTTGGAGTGGAAAATTAACTCCCAGATTAGCTATACAATGCAGGATGAAATTACCAGAGGACCAATTATCATCTCGCTCTCTTTTAAAGTGTCAGGAGCACTCCCAGAGGAGACCCGGCTTGATTTTTGCTCTCTATCAAAGTAATTGTGTGATTTCCACAGACATGCCTTCAAACCATTCTGCCCCCTGTTAGCACCTCATATAATCAATGGTCCCATGCTAGATTTCGCACTCATTTAACCTTATTAGATTCTTTAGTCGTTTATGTGAGAACACACACTGCGCATTCAAAAGAGTGTTTGATATGGCCAGCGTATCATTTACGAAAGAACGAACGCCAACCGTTAGGGTAAATTAGCATGACGTTCCCCCAACGTTCAGATGGACAGCTGCTAAATATCAATTCATTATCGTCTGCTAACTCATGAGGAATGTTCCTGTCGCTTCCTTTCGATTACAGATGCAACATTACTATGACTCCAACTGCTCTTTTTGGAACTACTCCGAGAGAACCATGATGGGATACTGGTCCACTCAGGGCTGCAAACTCATCCACGCCAATAAAAGTCATACCACCTGCTCCTGTAGTCATCTCACCAACTTTGCGGTGCTCATGGCTCATCGAGAGCTGCTGGTAAGATGCGATCTTCATAAATATTTAAGCTTTTGTCCGTGTGTTACTGTGAAACCCAGCTGTTATAATAGACACCGCCAACACTCATCTGCTTCTCTAAGCCAAATGAATTGTAGACGGCTGCAAATCAGCCTGTTTTAGAGTTTGTCTACTTATGATATTAGAGTGTTTGGTTAACACTTTAGAATAGAGAAAATGTATTCACTATTAACTATGATTTTTCCCTCAATAAATTTCTAATTTGCTGCTTATTAATAGTTAGTTGTTAAGTTTAGGTAATAAGTAGGATTAAGTATGTAGAATAAGGTCATGTAGACATTAATATGTTCTTAATTACTACTAATAAATGGTTAATGTTCTGGAGCATGCTAATAAGCAACTAGTTAAGAGACCCTAAAATAAAGTGTTACCAAATGTTTTAAAGTTTGTCTATTTATGACATTGGATACAAGCCAAACTTTCTGTGCCATCAGTGGGAAAAACCTAAACACATAACTGTCTAATAAACATCAAATTTTAGAAATACCATATTTTGTTATATTTTAGATTTCAATTTGATCTCTAGATCTCTATTTGTTTGTTTCTCAGGGTGCAGATAAAGTCCAGGAGCTGTTGTTGAGCGTCATCAGTCGTGTGGGTATCGTGGTATCCCTCATCTGTCTGGCCATGAGCATCTTCACCTTCTGTTTCTTCCGTGGGCTGCAGAGTGACAGGAACACCATCCACAAAAACCTGTGCATAAACCTTTTCATCGCTGAGCTCATCTTCCTCATCGGAATCGACATGACAGAGCCCAGGGTAACGTTACCTAGAATGGATGTGATGTTTTCAGTGAGTCTCATGGAAACGTCTAGAGATGTAGCCACAACATTCAAGACAAATTTTTGAGTCCCAGTAAATTCCAGCAGCATTTTCACACATGATTATAGTTTTTCAGGCTTACTGGTGTGTTTGTGAGTCAATAACTTGACACTTTTTGTCAAGAATTGATTTGATTAAATGCCTTTTAAATAAACTTGTAATCTATTTGTTTTATTATTATAATCTTTTTTATTTAGTATTCTTTTTTAATGCCATCATTATATAGCTAAAAATCTAACCCTAATCTAAAAAAAAAGCTCAGAAAGGCTTTATACTTTTTGCTGGAACATGTGCTGTGGGGATTGTTTCTCATTCATGCACAATGGCATCAGAGATGGGACCTGGATTGTTGTTTCAGTTCATTCCAAATGTGTTCAGTGGGGTTCAGATCTGGGCTTTGTGTAGGCCAGTCAAGTTCTTCCACACCAGTAAACCATTTCTTCACAGATCTCGCTTTGTACACAAGAGGCATTATCATGCTGAAACAGAAAAGGCTCTCTCCAAACTGTTGCCAGAAAAGTTGGAAGCACTCTATTCTCTAGACTCTCGCTTTATGCCGAAGCATTAAGATTTGTCTTCACTAGAATTAAGAGGCCCAGCCAAAGCCATTAATTAATAGGGGGTCCACATACACTTGGCTACGTTTTGCATAGCTATATTACCTGACATTTTTAAAGCCATTAAATCAAAAAAAAATTTTTAAACCAACATAAATACAAAGAGGTTTTTTTGGATGTTACCTTACTAGTCTGTTGTATCATTTTATCATTTTTGTATCATTTGATTCAAATAAAATGCATTTCCATTGAATATCTTAACCTTTTATACTAACCATATTTTAAATGTTTAAACTGAAATCTAACTAGATAATGTCAATGTCAAAATGTTGTTTTAACTGTCCTTGGTTGCTAATAAAGAAAGAAAATGTCATTAAATTGCTGAAAGAAATCATAAAATAGAATTACAAAGCTAAGTAAAAAATAGCCAATAAATCAAAACATTTCTGAAAATGTTCTAAAAGTTAATAGAATAAAATAAAAAAATTAATCAATTAAAATGCATTTTATACTACAGTAGATTTTCTAGCTCTGACTCTTGTGTCTGTCCCACAGATGGCCTGCTCCATAATTGCAGGAATCCTGCATTACTTTTTTCTGGCATCTTTCGCATGGATGTGTTTGGAAGGGGTTCAGCTCTATCTGATGCTGGTGGAGGTCTTCGAGAGTGAATATTCACGCAGGAGGTATTTCTACATGGCGGGATATCTCCTACCCGCTGTGGTCGTGGGCGTTTCCGCTGCTGTAGACTACAGAAGCTACGGGACCAAGAAAGCGTAAGCACTTTCTTTCTTTTTCTTTTCTTCTTTTTTTTTTTTTAAATGCAATACTGTCTGTGGGAGCGTACCACAATCTGACGGTTCCATAGGTAACACACACACTCACACACACAGGGGATGCCTTACAGTACAAAATGCGGTTTCCAGGCAGGCCTGCATGCGTTAGTGTCTTTTGTTCAAAGAGTCTCTGGTGACCTGTTGTTTGTAAATGCTCTCTAACGGAGACGAGGGCCGCATGAGAAAGAGGCTTTTACGCAGATTAATGGCAGTGCTTCAGCCCTGCATGGGCTCTTGGGTTGCTCCTTATAACACATAAACAGGTGGTAGCGCGTCGGCCCTGTCTGCCACATCACTGTCTCCTAATATGAAGCACAGTGCATTGCTTCAGATATGTTTATATCGATATGAAAACCCTGCTTGTAGCATTGCATTTGTCTCTGATGTTTCTACAGTTTCTTAAAGCACCGAGGAACATCGACAATTTATATGAGCAGTGTTTCTCACTGGAAGTCGCACTCTAGAGAAACTGGATCTGTTACAGGAAATTACTGTCTTTGAGCAGCATTTAATAAACAAATGCGGAATCAACCCATATAAAACATTGTAATGTAACCCACATGAGCCTGCTCAGTAACAGATACCGTCCTTAGTGTGTATGTTTATTGGTGCTGTTTGCAAAGGCAAGCATTTCTAATACAATTGTTCTTACAAAAACTACTCAAATTCATATGTAATTGCATTCCAAAATGTGTCAGAATGCAGTTCACGCCATGATGCAAGTATCTGCTTGTTAAGACTGACTTTCCAGGTCCAAACGCTTTATTAGATGCCAAAAACACATAACAAATGTTGCTAATATAGACTCACGGTGTTCTGTAATACTACCAAAATATCACAATACTAACTTATGTCCTAACTTATCTCAGAGAGATCATCTTTTACGAATCTTAAAAATATTGGTGTGTGGTATGCAGTGAGCCTGGAGGCTGTAATGTTCACTGTGATTTTAAATGTTAAAGGCATAGTTTACACAAAAATGTAAATTTATCATCATTTACTTACCATCGTGTTATTTCAATTTTGTATGAATGTCTTCATGGTAAACCAAAGTGTACTATGAGAGCAAATGGCAGTAATTATTTGGTTACCCATTTTCTTCAAAATAATGCATTTTGTGGAAGAAATAAATTTGTACAGGTTTGAAACAACATGAGGGTGAGAATGTGGTTATAAAATGTTCATTTTTAGGTATCTATCCTTTTAAATGATATACAATAAAGTGGTATCAAGAAATACCAAGCTGATCTCACAGCAATTTTACAAGGTGGCTAATTAGTATAAATTTGTTCAACCTCACTTGTACATATGATATGTATTTTAAGAGTTGCACAATTTGTATAAATTTTTATGAACGACTTACACCTAACCTATCTCCTAAACCTACCTGTCAGTCAGATCATACCAAATTTCAGTCAATAACGTCAATAATGAATTAGCCACCTCGTAAAATATGTACAAGTTGTCACTTCACCTCAATTTCAGAACAAGAAGCTGTTAAAAGAAATCTCACTCGACAGCTGATCGGCCTTCCAATTTAAGCCCGGTGGGCCAATGTTGTATCTAGAAAGTGTGTGCAAGCACCATTTGTTAAAGAACATGTTTCTGTAAAACTTTTGTTTTTGTCTAAAGTAGTCGAATGGCTTAGACATGTTTTCTATGAGCTGCCATATTGCATTTCTTTTATTGTGATTATGTTGTCTTTGCAGATGTTGGCTCAGGATGGACAATCACTTCATCTGGAGTTTCATTGGACCTGTCACCTTCATTATTATGGTGCGTTCAGTATCTGCTGACCTTCACATGGCTTAAGATTGTATATGACACGTACATGAGCGTGTGTGATTGAGTGATAAAAACATGGTTCAGGTGAAAGTACAAGGAGAATATTTCTGGACAGGGCAAGACTGTGTCTCAGAGTTTAAAGAGTAATTGACAAAATCCTCCCGTGCAAAAGCATCGAGCTGCCTTTGTTTCTTCAGTCTTATTCAACAGATTGCAACCCATCGATTTCTGCTTAGATCGGTTCAGTCTCGGCAGACCCAGTCAATGCAGCCTGCAGAGAGGTTCGGAAATGCTGCTCTTAAGGCTTTTTTTTTCTTTCTCGGGGATCGTTTTGATACGATGCGGCTTTTTCAACGTGGCATTAGAGCACAACATTACACTCAAATGATACTCAGCAGGGAGCTTTCAAGCTATGGGGTCGAGACAGCCCCTCGGGATGCGGATAGAAGAAACGGCAATGTCAAATAATACAAATCAAAAACATATATTGTCATGGTTCAACCTTTTAAGGAGGTAGCTGACTACATTACAGAGTTTGTTTGCCGTGAGATGCCGGTCATGAGGCATGCTGGATTGACACAGCTGCAGTTTAAGCATGCTTTTATTTGCGAATAAGAGATTAGAGCCTCGGACTAGATTGGGGAGGTTAAGAGGAAGTAGGCCTGAGAGAGACAAAGATAGAGAGAGCCTGCGTGGTGGAAAGACTAGCAGGTGGTATTCACATCTGTCTGGCTGTTTGTTTGGCCTCTAATCTCTGGATGAAAAAACAAATCGTCTTCCTGAAAATGGAAGGACAAGTAGAGATGTTTGTGGAGGGTTGACTTTATTATATCCTTTATGGTTATATAAACAGACCAGGTGATCTCTCTGCTGGGGTGAACGGTGATGGAAGCTCTGTTTATTGGAAAGACTTTTAGTTGAAAACAGACACGCAGATGGTTCAAACACAGTTTTTTGTCGCAGTAAAATATAAAAGGTAATTAGAGAAGTAGCCTGAAACAAATGTAGGGGAGTGCCTGAAAATTATACATCTGCTTTTGATAATGGAACCCTATAAAATGATCCAGCATTATTTATATGATACAACAAATTAATTAATTAATTAGACATATCCATTTATCAAATATAAAATTCAGTCTTTTTAAAAATGTAACACAACAATTGTATTTTAACAATATTTAATTAGCATTTAACCTAGACCAGTTACATATTTCATGTATGCTCTCAATTAATAGATCATAAAAGACAAATACGTAATATACATAAGAGATTATCAAAAAAGCTGTTGAATAGCTATAAATGGACTGTAACATATCACTGTTCTCGAAAGTCAAATTTATTTTAAAGAGACCGACAGACCAAGAGATACTGCGAGATACCGAATGCAGATTTTTTGCAACCACTCTTGGAGGAAGTCTTACAAACCCTGGGATCTGCTCGTTTAGCCGCTACAGCACAGGATGAGGCGTGATGTATGTGTTTGCGGTGTTGCTGATAATCAGAATATGTGTTCCACTCATCAGCGGCAGGAAGCTTGTGACCCTTTATGAAGCTGATTTATTGTTGCGTGCTCTGCTCGGACAGCAAGCAGGACTCGTAGTCCTCAGGCTGCTTGACAATGCTAGATAAAGCACAAAGACCAGAGACTCTCAGGGGAACGCGAGACCAAGGTTTCCCCCAACCTCTGACCCCTGATTCTCAGCAGATTGGCTTTGTCCTTGTCAATGAGAGAGCCAGAGCGAGTCTCATTATTCAGAGTTTCACCCATTTCGCCGTGCAGAGGGAAAGAATGGTGTGATCCTGTTCAATTAGTTGAAGCCCATTGTGGTTCTCATTATTCTACATCTATTTTCAGCATCCTCATGCCCGATGCTGCAGAGATGTAGAACTCCATGAATTTCACAGCTAATCTAGTTCCCTTTTCCACCAATAGGGTCCCTGAGCCAGTGCTTTATATGCAGGCTTTTTCCACCATTTTCCACAACAAAAAGTCAATTCTGACCCATAAATGTTGGCTTGACATTTGCTGTTAGTGCCATTTGGATTCAAACACTATTTTAACCAGGAAGACTACATTCTTTTTGTGTTCACTGGAAAATGTATCTGTGTCAGAATTTCTGCAGAATATTAGGCTTAGAATATACACGCACAGTGAGTGGTCCTAAAAATGTGTTAAACTATGTTTTAATCTTAAATCTGAATTTGGCAACATTTTATTTAAATTCATTTAATTTGTACATATTGCTACAATTCAGAAACGTAATTCAAGCAAATGTGAGATAAGAAAATTTAATTTATTTTGTATAACATTTTTAAGTTTGAGCTTTTTTATCATGACTAATGTTGCAGTCGCATCCATGGGCTTAGAACTTAAAACATTTTTAGATTTCATTTATATTATTATCACTTGTGTGAAAAGGAATAAAACTTACTAGTGGTCATTTTCGATGGAAATTGCAGTGAGTTGTATTTATAAGTATGTTTTTGGAATTATGTTTTTTAAATGCACTTTACAGGTCCACCAACACTAAAAAGTATAAAGAGGCCTGTAAATTAATTTTTTACCAAGCCGTTTAGACAAGAAAAGCCTGGTATGATGGAATATAATTTTAATTGAAAGACATCCTATTTATTTATACGTTTGTGTAATTTACAGTTTATAGTATATTTGAATTAACTTTTTATTATGAGTGTTGCATTGTGATAAAGCAATAAAGCTCCAAGTAGGATCTCATAACATTTTTCAAAAATTACATCATTGCTTTATTTCCTGTAAACAGGTTATAAAGTAATATAGCTTGTAACATCATCATATGGCTCTCAAGTCAGTGAAAACCTGGTGGAAAATGCGGGCACAAATACTGAGACAAGTTTACACATTCACCAGCCAAACACTAGCTCATGCAGGACAGCCACCGCCGGGTTTGGTAGAAAAGATGTTTCTCAGCTCTGGGGCACCAGGCATATAAGATCCATGAAAACCAGGACACTGAGCTAATGAGCGGTCGGGAACCATTAGTGCGTGTGAGTGACGTTAAAACACGCTTGGACTGTGACACGTTTGCATCATGCAGACAGTTCCATCTGCACCTTAAATATTTAATCTGGTTCAATCGGAGTTCAAGACGCACACACACACAAATACGAGCACACACATACAGCTTTTTCCAGCATCCCAGAGTAGAGTTGAGGGTCTTCTGCTTGGCTAGCGGTGATGATTCAGGGACAGGGGGGTTTGTTCAGGAAAAGCTCTTTTCGAAGCAGAGGAAGCCCATGGGACAGGCAGGAACAAGGAGCTTTAGGAGTGTAGTGGTTGCTTTGCTGGGTTACCACTCCCTCTGCTGAGTGTCCTTACTTCCTCTCGTCTCATCAGATCACTGTCAGTGCTCTGGCGGCGTGAGAGGCCTTTTATAGCTCTGCGCTCATAAATTCGGGCGCAGGGGCCGCGAAAACCAGGCATAACCCCGCCATCCCCCTCCCCTCTCTTTCTCTCTCTCTCGCCGTGATGTCTCGGAGAAACTGTGGCGCTTGATTGCATGAGCAGCACGTTATTGATCGCCATCGCTGTTTTGATGGCAGAATGATGAGCTTGTGCGCCCGAACAAGGAGCCGAACTGAAGAGCTTGTTTGAGCTGGTGACACCGCCACTTATGAGAGCGGCCGCAAATGATAGACTGCTACGTCCTCGCCTGTCTGTGCACCAGAAAATGGATTAGACCAGAAAATGTTCCGTCACCACGTAGTTGTCCCACATAGATGCAGCTATTGGGAAGTCATTTTACACAGTATGTGATAAAGTATGACCAATGCATTACTTTAGGTTGTTACAAGGTCCCTCTTATCGTGTGTGTGTCTTCGATGTCAATGAATGATTTAATATCGCAAATGAAACAGATGTGCAGGAGATCGATTGCTTATACTGTAAATTACTAGACCAAAAATTTAGAAGCACTAAATATTTTTCTTTTGTAGATAAAAAATTCTGGACATTCTTAAACTGCCTTTTTTTTCACTGAACAAAGATCACGTACGTAACATTATATAAAATTTGTTAACTAGCATAATATCTAAAGGCAGCTTCTGTAACATGATTACCTAAGCAAATTTATCCGATTCCTACTTTTTTTTTAGAATTTAAAGCTTCAAGCTTAAAGAGCAATTGTTAATCAATTTAAGCTGCTATCATATTTACTAGCAAAAACATTTTGCAACAGTGTCAATAAATGGACAAATGCATAGTGTTTTAACTGTTCAATTGAAAGATTATTTGCTTGCCTAAATAATCGGATCGAATGTGAAATCATTCTTTTTTTGTTTGTTTTATACTGTATGCATTCTGAACACTTTTGAATTTTTTGATAATTACACTGAACATTTTATTTGTTATTTAAATAGATCTTATTTATTAACTAATTGAATATCCGGGGATTTAAATTGACATTTTAATATAATTAAACAAGCCAATATTTATGGAAAATATCTGTGTTCTACATTCTGTTGACAGCCACAAAAACTCAATTGGACTGTAAATAAAAAAAAATTTGTCCCTAGGTTTGTTAAGCAAATAAAAATATGTTTACCGTAAATGCACCACGCAATCAGTCAAAATAATAAACACACTAGTCCCATGTGTAATATTACAATTTACTTTCACATTAGTGTGATAGTTTGGTGGTAGTGTATTGCATATGTTTATTTGCAGTGCTGAATGATTCCCTGCTAAAATTCCACTGTGAGTGGAACACTGTAAATATGCATTTTCTGTTCATTTTCACAGACTGAGGAATGCTTTTTCTCTGATGTTTTGCCACAAATGCGATCCGTAGATGTTTGTGTATGAAATAAGCCAGAATATTCCTTAAAAGTTATTTCTTTTTTTCCTTCCCTGAGGAAATCTCAAATATCCGTTTCTCCATGTGTGGTCTCTGAGCTTCTCTGAACTATTTGTGTTTTCATTCTGCAGTTAAACCGTTTTATTGCTTTTTTGTATTCTTGTATTGATATATAGTGACACTGTATTTGGCGCCAGTCATCTTGGCTTTGTCTCGCAATATGCCAGATGGTTATTGTATTAGGCACTGGCTGAAGGGATGCTTAGATGGCTGTTTTCAATTAATGCTCCCAATAAAACTTCACTTATCTAATCTTTTAAGTTTCGTTTTTGTTTATTAACAAAGGTCTTTTGCTTTCGCACAGCTCAATCTCATCTTCCTGCTCATCACAATGTACAAAATGATGAAACACTCTACATCGCTGAAACCTGATTCCAGCCGGCTGGAGCACATCAAGTAAGTCACATTATTTTTCCCCACAATATTTCAGCTCATGCGGAGTCGAAGTGCGCCGCCACACACTAAGAAGAAGCAGCATTCCTAATCTAACATTTAGAACAGGAACAGACATTCGTAACATTGCATGTAGCATCTACAAAACTGTCGTTTTGTGCTTGGATGAATTTAAGTGCGTCGACTGAAGGGATTCAGATGGACTCCATACAGATGTTATTCTCTTCAGGTGCATGTCGTCTATTAATGTGAGCGATGGCCAGAGAGGCACGTAATGATTGAGACAGGCTCAGCGCTGTTCCTCCTTTACAGTGACCACAAAACTCTTTTTTGGAACAGCTCCCTGTATTCAGAGTCTGCCTGGAGAGTGAATTCAGATGTGTGTGTGTGTGTGTGTGTGTGTAAAGACAGCGCAGTCAAAGCACTTCCATGTGTTTCCTCTTGCGAAGAGGGAGATCTCTTTCTGTAGCTGAAAAGCACAGAAAAAGTGTGCTGGTTGACCACACATTTTTTTTTTTTTTGCTGGCATGGCAATGCATGTCTTTCTGGTTATATTTGATAGCGTAAGACGTTTTTTTTAAATGTTTTAAAATTGTGTTTTTTTTAATGTTGTTTTTAGTCTTTTCTCCTATATGTTTCCAGTGATTATGACACTTTCCACAAATAAGCCTGTCATTAAATACAACGTTGGAATATAATTAAAATGTCTTTATCCCCTTTACAGTGTTAAGATTATTTGTTAGATTTTAAAGAAATTAATAAATCAGTGAATTGTAAAATGAATACTAATACAAATCATATTTATTCATATTCCATCACTTGCAGCTTCTTATCTCAAGATTACCTTATTGAAAAAATGTAAGGTTCTTTGAAAATTTTTCAGGCATGAAATGGCCTTTTCTTTAGACATTGACATTACATTATTTTACATTGAATAAATGCAGTGTTGACTGCATTGTAAGATTATATGATATTATTATTATTTTTACACTGTAAACTAAGATCTCATTGCATGCATTATCTTAATTATTAATTTTTTTGGTAATGTTAGCTTATAGTGCACAGTGTAGTGCATTTAGTAACAAATAGCAAATATTAATTAAAATTTTACATAGATTAAGAAATGGTGTAGATGTTGTTCAATCTTAGTTTATTATAAATTGCTCACAAATGAGAATTTAACCAGGTACAAAGTTTTGGTCATAACCCTTGGAACATGGAAAAGAGCCTTTATATGTTTTGGATTTGATATATGACACAGATTGCATTTAATGTGATCTTTCAAACTTAACACACAGCCATCGGGAAATTATGCATATTTTATTAGATTTAACAATGATATAGACATGAATAACACGCTTGAAAAATACGTTGCTCACAGGCATTGTGTCGGCCGTATGTTGTCTAAATTTCTCTCCACCCATCACCACAGGGCGAGATGAATCAATCCGCTAAACTCTGGGCTCATTGCAGCATGTTGCATGTTCAGCAAGCTAATCTGTAGCATTTCGTTTCATTTCTCTGTTTCCCATTTCCCCTTGTTTTTTCTCTCTCCTTTCTTTCTCTTTCTCTGTCCTCTCTCTGTTCTCTTACCCAAACCAGTAATTATCGCGTCTGTGATGGCTATTATAATTCTGATTTGCCTGGGTAAGATTCACCGTACACCGTAACTTATGTCGCTCATAAAACATTACTGCCGCATTAAATAGTGTAAAACGGCAAAATGCTGGCACATTTGGCCTGAGAGAACCATCTTTAGGCTCTTTAGAAACCCGCATAAGGCAAAGCAGTGTGGGAAAATTAAATGTACTGGCTGTCTGTGTAAAAAGAAAAAAAGGAAGACAATTTACAGTGGCGGTAAAGTTTTATGAAAAGTCTTGTCATGTAATCATGAAGTGTGTTAAAGACAACATGAAATCAAAATGAACCCTATTTAATGTCCTATATTTTTAATATCCACTATTATATATATATATATATATATATATATATATATATATATATATATATATATATATATATATATATATGTGTGTGTGTGTGTGTGTGTGTTTCCTGCTTACATCATATGTCATGATATTGACAAATCATAACTGTCAACTAAAACCTTGTCCTAATCAGGTAAAAAGCTTGCCGTAAGAATGATTAATTATTATTATTTTATTTTTAATTTTCACCAAATTATACTGCTCTGTGATGCAAGTTATTTGGTGTTTAATATATAATTTTGTGAAGTTGGATTATTTCGATTTTTTTGTTGTTGTTGTTACAAGAGATATTTTAGACAAAATATCAAGATACACTGAAAAACATAACATATACGTTTCATGTTGTCTTTAAGAATTCATAACCTGGACAGCTGCATTTATTCAGGAACTTTTTGTCTTGTCACAGCTGAGGACGAAATCTTTTTCTGTCCAGCTTTCTTTGATTTTTAACTTCAGATTTCTTACATTTGGACTTCAATGCTAATCCAACTGATTTGCCTGATCTAATGTTGTCTCTCTCCTCTGCTGGCCATGCTCTCTAGCTATGAAGATAATAAACCATTTATCAAGTAAGAGCGTTAGCTAGACATCTGTGCCACAGCCTCATGGTTGCTCCCCTTGTCATCTTATTGTCTGTTTGCTGGGCTCTTTCAGAAGCGCCGTCTCTCTGTGCTGCTCATCCGTGCTATCTGTCTGTCTGTCTGTGGCTTAACTGGTTTCTTAATTTTTATTCTGCCTAGACCGTGTTAAATTGCTGTACATCTTAACTTCATACCCTCAAACCCTTAAATCCGACAAACCCGTTCAACCCTTCTCTTCGCTCTCCGTGTTATTCCTACCCTGTCATCCCACCCTTGAACTCTCAGACCTCCTCAAACTTCTCATGGCAACCCCCCTTATATATTGCCAAAACATCCAATTTCCTGCATTTTCTCACACGAACCTTTTTACCTCATTTACTACATAGTGGGTATTTATTTATACTTTCTCAAAATCAATATTTTACTGTATATGTTGGCCAGTGTTGCCTATTTAACTGTGTGTGCTGATTTCCACATACGTTTTATTAAATGCTAATCATTTAAATCTCGAAATGTAATTCTATCTTTTATACTCATTATAATTAGACCTGTAAAACAATTAATCACGATTAAGTGCTTCCAAAATAAAAGTTTGTCTTTACATATTTTTGTGCTGTACGTATATATAAATGCACAATTTAGTATATATTTTCAAATATGTGTATATTTATATTCATATAATTCATATTATATATATATATATATATATATATATATATATATATATATATATATATATATATATATATATATGTATAAATATATTTAAAATACATAAACATCACTTACTTTTTAAATATATACATGCATGTGTGTGTATTTATACATAATATACACAGTTTAACCCATATATTAAAACAAAAATATATAATATATAATATAAATAATATATAATAGTATTTAATAAAGTATTTGCAGGATTTTTTAATATATTGAAATCATATTTTTTAACATTATTAAATCATTCTTGCTGTATACTTTTTATATTAATGCATAATATATAATGCATACTATATATGCAAATCCAAGTTTATTCTGTACAGCGTCAAAATTCACAAGTTTGAAAAGAGGCATTATTTTGCTATTTTCTGTTTTATAAATGCATCATATGCTTAGCTGTTTATTTATTTTTAGACACAACAGTATTTTAATGTTAGCCATTTATCAGTTATGTGCCGTACAATGAAAAAAATGATCAGCGGATAGAATTTTAATGTCAATTCATCCTCAGCTCCATCCATTATGCCACTCATTTATAGATCTCGGTGCACTTTTATACTCTCAGAAAATCTTTACACCCCAAAGCCCTCCTATTCCTCCTGCCTTCAAATCCTCATATGTTGGTTTCTTGTTTCATCTCTCATCTCTCCTCCTGATGAAAGCAAGCTCTATCTCTTTGGTTCCTTAGCCAGCCGAGACCTGTTGTCAGCGCCTCCTCCACTAAAATGGACCAATCAGAGATGATTACTGCTCTTTCTCCTTCCCCTCCGTCTGAATGCAGCCCAGTATCATGCGTCTTAACCCAGTAGTGTGGCATGCAAAAATATCTCCACACTCCACTGCCTCAATACTGATTAAACCTTCTTTACGATAATCCCGCTTCCATATGGGATTGATTAACCTCTCAATGATATGTTCCACTGCATTTCCCATCTACTCGTGCCTAAGATGTCAGTCCAAATGATTTTTAGAACCCGTGTTTGATTTGTATTGTTTTGCTGAGATTGTAATGCCGTAATGATTTCTGCTCTTTGCTGAAGGAAATGTCCCTCTCTCATGGCTTGTGGTTTCTGTTTCATTTGCTCTCGAAGGTCGTGGGTTATGGGCGGCTTTGCTCTGCTGTGTCTCTTGGGCCTGACCTGGTCATTTGGCTTGTTCTTCATCAGTGAGTCGTCTGTAGTCTTGGCGTACCTCTTCACCATCTTCAACACATTCCAGGGCATGTTTATCTTCACCTTCCACTGCCTGCTTCAGAAGAAAGTAAGTGCTTCCTGAAATATATTGTTGCAGCCGAGCTCGATTTTAACGAGAAGTGCACGTTAAAAAGTTCACTTGAAGAAGAAGAAAAAAAAAAACGCTCCTTTGAACTGCAGGTTCGGAGAGAGTACAGCAAATGCCTCCGACACACGTACTGCTGTAGCGGGATCACGACAGAGAGCTCACACAGCTCCACAAAGACCTCAACAACACGGACAAGCGCTCGCTATTCCTCTGGTACTCAGGTACAAACACTACTGACCCAATTTCCATTGTTTTCATTTCGACGGCTTTTAATGCGACGTTCGGTTATGAGACACATTTCATATTGGAATGAAATGAAACTCTGTGAGTGCTTCCATCTGCTCTGGTACAAACGCACACGCACACACACACACACACACACACACACAGGCACAGATCTTTTATCTCTGTTTTTCTTGTTTTCACAGACAGATTTTACAGATTTTATTTGAACGTCTTTATGATGGATTGCATTTTATTATAGTGAATCATAGCAATAGCTGTGTATACTATGCCATGTTTAGATAGGACTCTGGTATATACTATAATATTTACTTTAAAAACCGCATTATGATATCTAATGTAGCATTTATGTTGAATACTGTACAATCTCTAGGGTAAATATTTTTCGTAATGATTTATAGTAATGAGTGGAGAGTATTTTGTTTTTCGACAACAAAAACGTCCCCAAACAAATCAAATTGATTATGGGAAAAGATGCCCCAGTGTGCATTTACTTAAAAAAAATTAAAAGAATTAAAGAAACACAGAGAAATACATACAAGGCACACGATGATGATAAATCATCCAGTATGTTAAATAATATCATATGTAATATCACTTCAGCTATTTATTTTCTTAAAAGTGTTGTGAATGTACAACATTAAGTCAAATATTCTAGGTAATTGCATGCATTTTGGCAATTTAGATTTAATGACAGACAAATAATATGCTCTAGCAGTAACTGAAGCTTGTGAATTACACAATTTATTTGCTGCCTACATTTGAACTATTTCAATTAATTGCCATTTTAAATAGATTTCAGATCTTTCATTAAATTTCATGCTTGAAATCAATAAATAATGAAAATCAATATAAAACATATAAAACACTTTTTCACATTTTAGAAAATTAACTAAACACCCCCATCAACCAGTAAAAATGACATTTGCTTGAAAACGCCAGTTGCTTGAATGTCACTGAAAAGGCTAGGAAAAGTGAAGTTAGTTTAGCTATAAACTATCTTTTGTTTTTATATCCCACTTTCTTGGATATTTTGTTAAAATGTATGAATTTCATTGCGTCAGATAAGTACAACTGAAGTGTCTAAAAGCATCCAAATTCTTTTTGGGGCCACTGTACATATCAGAAAAAAAAGGATGTAACATGCAATTTTTCCTTCCCGAAGATAGTGATCAGTGTTTCATGGCTGTTTTTTTATCTAACAGAGTCGAATCAGAAGAATGTGGAACGACACAGTCAGAAAACAGTCTGAGTCCTCTTTCATCTCAGGAGACATCAACAGCACATCAACCCTCAACCAAGGTCAGTCATACATTCAATCTGATTTCAGAAACTTTTATATAAAATAATACGCTATATTAATATAGTCATCCATGTTTAATTAAATCTTTTAAAAATATTTAAGTATTGAATTGACCTTGTATTTAATCAATGATTTGCAATTTTTCGTTTAAATGAAATACCAAATTCATTTTTATTTTAAACATTTTAACAATTCTATAATTTATTTAAAGTTATTTTTTCAAGCATATTTATGTATATTTCAGATATATTTATTAAAAACATGTTTTACATTTACAAGCTTGATTACTGGTAAACATGCATGGGTATCTATTTTAAACCACTCGGATGTGATTCTAGTTAAAGTCAACATGAAACAGCATCCACAACACTTTTACTAATGTGATGTGACATATTTGTCAGATAGCAAATTAATTAGATCGTGAAAAGTGGTCTATGACAGGTGTTTGGAAGGAAGGGGTGAAAAATAAGGATTAGTATCATCAGCCAAAAAAAAAGCCGTTTCAGAGGCGAAGCTAGTTATTACATTTTGATGAAAGATTATGATGCAAAAAGATTTTTCTTTTTTTTTCTTTGGAATAACATGAACTGATGATTCGTTCACAGTAACATTAGGAAAATATACTGAGAAAGTAAATAGGGTCAACTTTAATTTCATGTTGACTTTAATGGAAAATCAAACGATTAATGTCCATTTAAGAACACAGGAAGCCAGACAAGCCCCTTTTGGGTCCGTTTTACAGAGCTACAGTAGTGAGTCATGAGAAAATATGCCCTCAGTCAGCTATTTCAAGGATCTAGAAAAAAAAAAAAATGTCATTTATTATTTAGCCAGGGCTGAAATGCATGTGATGAGAAGATGATGTTCAACTCTAGCTGACCTGCGGTAAGGTTGTATTATTCAGAGCCGTTTGCTTTGGCTTGCTCTAAAACACTCAGCATGCTTTTAATGCATGCGTTTGAGCACAAAACACAAAGGTGCAAAAAAAAAAAAAAAAAAAAAAAAAAAAAAAAGCTATTTGTCTTCCCGTGCTTCAGTGTCTCTGTTCAGAAACAATAACAACAATGGCAACATTGTGAAGATAAAATAACATAGACCAAAAAAAGGTCAGAATATTAATTACTACATATATATATATATATATATATATATATATATATATATATATATATATATATATATATATATATATATATATATATATATATATATATACATACATAACTTGAGATCTTGAATTAGTAAGAAGCTTTGCCCAGTGGTAGTTTTTTTTTTTTTTTTTGTTGTTTTTTTGCCATTGATAATTCCATCTTTTTTTTATTTTGTATCTAGGGTATCATTGACATATATTCTTAACATTTCAAATTGGTTATTTGCATTTCTTGACATTAATTTGATTTAATATTATCAAGCAGACTACAATGCAAATACAGAAATAGGCAGCTAGATAATACATATATCCATTTATTTCATTATTACTATAAGATTAGGTCGTAATCTTATTTGTCCTCTTGTTTTTTGTTGCTTCAGGAATGACGGGCAATTATCTTCTTACTAACCCTCTTCTGAGACCACAAGGCACTAATAACCCCTACAACACCTTACTGGCTGAAACTATCGTATGTAACACACCAACGGTGCCAGTCTTTCACTCTCCAGGTGTGACTACTAATCCACTACACTCCTGTTTGCCCTTCTGCTCATGTGGTACTGTGTAGTGCTATGAGTATTATCAGAGTACTAGGCAGTATCAGTATCCGCCCCTCTGTGCGGAGAAAACACACTGATAGATCAGATGCATTTAGCTAAACCTGTAGTTTTCGGAGTGTGATTTTATAGCACAGAGAGATCACTATGAGATCTTTGTGATGCTCACAAGATGCACACATATTTATTTAGTTTTGATTGAATATTTACGTTTAAGTAAATGCAATTCAACTTTATTTATTTATTACTATAATTATTTTTAATTTATTTATTTTAATTTTTTTTTTTTTTTCAGTGACATGACACTGTTAACTGTTTGTATCTTGTTTTCTCTTTCCCCTTCCTGCACACACTCAGTGACCTACAGAGAGACAAGTATGCAATCAGTTTTAAATTTGCCCATCAAATGTAATTGTTTTACCATGATTTAACTCTCTGGCCATCAACTGACCATCCATATATTGTCAAAAATCATTAGAATGAAGAAATGTTCCTCTCAGTAAAACAATACTTTCATCACCTCTGCATTTTACAACTTGGCACGATGCATGCACATTGCGCACACTATTGAGATTTCTTAGTTTTAAATGTACACATGTCATTCTGAATGGAGATTGAACTGAAAGCAGTCGCCTTCTCTCTTTGTTAAACACAGTTTTGTTGGACATTGGGTTGGATTTATCCAAATACTACAGATGTTGAAGCCAATATGAAAAGCATATAGCTTGGAGATAAAATTTGCTTCTCCTCTGGCTCATCCAGTCATGACACTGAGATTCAGATATTTTATGAAAATTAAATCCACAACTTGGCAAAAAAATAAAAAGAAATACATTTGACAAAAATAAATTTGACACATCTGATATTTATTTATTTGTTTGTATTTTTAATGAAATTAAATGTATTTTTTGTAATCTCTTTTATTTACATTTAATTTATTTATTCATTTTTTGTTATTATTATTATTATTATTTTGCGGATGTATGACATTAGCTACAGACATGTTCCATTTAAACTACAGTTTCTAAATACTTTTGTATTTGTGTAATACTTTTGTATAATATTTTTTTTGTAATCAAAGTTATATTCTTATTATTTTACACAATTTATTTTTTATGTTCGTGTAACTTTGTGTTTTAAAAAAAAGATCTATTTTGAAGCATAGTTTTTTTAGCTAAAGTATCCAGTCTTGTTTCCAAAATACTTTTAACCTCACAATTATGATTTTTTTCTTCTCATGTCAGAATTGCAATTGTATGTCTCACAATTCTGACTTCATAATTTGTGATTGCGAATTAAATTCATAACTGTGAATTATAAACTAACAATTGTGTCAAAGAATTGTGACTTTTTTTCTTCAGAATTGATCTTTATAATTTCCAAGTTGATATCTCACAATTCTGAGGAAATGAAGTCTGAATTTTGAATTTATATTTTAACCCGATCTCATAAATGTGCATTTCAGTGGTGTTTAATTTCAGTGGATTTTCTTTTTCTATTTGGCATACAATTTATACACAGAAACAGACTTTGGGTTTAGGGATGCGGGGTATGTGTTTATTATATGTACAATATGTGTTTATTATATGTACATATATATATATATATATATATATATATATTTCATTGGACTGGGCTCTATAAATATTTTTTACATTTTTTCCTTATAGTTGCAATAAGAAAAAAAAAAGAAAGAACGGAGAGGGAAAAAAAGAACTTTCTTTTTTTACCCAATGGTGGAAACAGGAAATAGTGTCACAGTGTATATGTACTATCCCCAGTATATTCTTTGTTACCCTCATCCAGTTTAACACGTCTCTCTGTCTGTTTACGAGTTTGGTGAGGGATTCTGTCAGAGAAAAGCCCTTATGTTTCTTTAGCCCTTCTGTCTCAATATCCAGCAGAAATCTCTCTTAAACTCCCTTTTCTCAAATTACTGTCCCTCTTCTGTTCCCATCTGCCATCTCCTTCCTTTGTCTTGTCATTTCTGTGGAGAGGCTCAGAGAATGGCTGTGTCCGAGCCGCCCACCGGTGGGCTCTCGTTAGATGCAGTTAAAGATTATCGTAGCTCACGCAGACGGTCACTCATCCACCGGTGCGCAAATGAGCTCCAATTACCACATAAAGTCCAGTCCAGCAAACAAACCCAACTGTGACATTTAACAGAGGGAAAAGGCCTTAATTGTGATGTTAATTTAATTTGCCTTTGCTTGCGCTAACGTAATTTGTTTTGTTTTTTTTTTTCACTTTTTTCTGTTAGTGATATCTCATCATGTTTTACAATAAATCATTTTCCTTTTTTGTTTTGTGTTCTTTTCGTTCATCAGCAGCGCTCAGGTCTGCTGGCCTGAACAGACAGACTTGATGTGAGTTGTTCAGAGTGAGTTTTCTCTCTCCTGTCTGTTGGATGCTTTCGCTTTCATTGGCTCTCTGTAGTGTGAGAAATGGCTGTTTGTGTTTTTTTGTTTTTTTTAATTTGGCTTCTTCCGTTACTTTCAAACCCTTCACCCCCACCGCCTTAACTGCTTCAAATGCAAGCTTGATATTGATGAATTCTGTAACTGTCACCGCTCTTTCATCTGTGAATACACATCTGTGCCGCTCTCTCATTTGTGTCTGTGATGTTTGAAGTCTACAGAATGTTGTTAATGTTGTTTGGGATGTAGTTGAAACCAACGTTCCAAAATTGGTCATTGTGAATCAAAATTGTTTGATTGAGGAAAAAATTCACAACTTCAAACTGTGGAGAATTCACAAAGAATGAGTTGTGCCTGTGCCTGCCGATTCAGTGAGGGAATTATGCAAATCAGTTCAGGTATACCGAGATGTGTCGGACTACTGCAATATTTTGCTGGGGCTATAGAACTGGGATCCAGGCTCTTTAAAAATCTGTAAATACTACTGCATGATATAAGGGCCTGGTTTAACAGGATTGTGTGTGATTTGCTAATAATGCACTATTTCAGTAGTTAAACTAATAAAGTAATCCAGTTAAATTCATTGTTATTGTATTATTTTGAAGTAGCCTTACAGGAAATCATAATGTTAATGTTTTTAACATATTATTGTCTTGCCATATGGTTACGCTTATACCTTTACAAGTTTAGAGCTGAGTGGTAATATAGTTTACAATTTGCCTTTCATATATCTGTTGCCCTGTGCAAGCATATAACTGGGTGATTAAGCGGTTGTATTTCGCAATGAAATGAAACAAATCAGGCACTATAGATCTATATTATTATAGATAATATAGTTCACGTTTTTCCTAACAGTTCTGCAAGCGCAGACTAAAGATTTAAAATGTTTGCATTCGACTCCTAAACAGCATTAAACATTGTGATTTTATATTTTTGGATGCTTAGAGCACGGACGACCTAATGTTTTTTGTCTTCTTGTGTTCTTGCAGGACATTCGGTGACCAGCGGCAGAGATACGAACACGTTCGGGACTCTACCACTCAACGGCAACTTTAATAACAGCTACTCACTTCATAACTACAGCGACGGCGTGCAGGTGGTGGATTGCGGGCTCAGTCTCAATGACACGGCCTTCGAGAAGATGATCATCTCCGAGCTCGTGCACAACAACCTCAGGGCTGCCGAGTCCAGGATCAGCACCAAAAAGGGGGCGGGGATCGGCAGAGGGGAGGAGCCTGTGGTTGCAGAGACGTCGTCCCTGGTGCAGGTGGGTGGGGACAACGAGATGGACGGTCTGGGGCTGCACCACACGCATCCCCGCACACTCGAAGCCCCCCTCATCCCCCAGCGAACTCACTCGCTCCTGTACCACACGCAGGAGAGAGCGAGGGCTGACGCGGACGGAGGGCCTTCGCATCCCCACAGCTACATCGGCCAGCTCCCGCCTCCGGCCGAGACCGCCCTGCCCTCCCCCAACAGAGACTCGGTGTACACCAGCATGCCAAACCTAAGAGACTCGCCTTTCTCGGAGAGCAGTCTAGACGTGGGCCAGGACCTCTCGCCATCCAAACACAGTCCAAGCGAAGACGTTTACTATAAAAGCATGCCCAACCTGGGTTCAGGCCAGCAGCTGCACGCGTATTATCAGATGAGCAGAGACAGTAGCGAGGGCCTCATCATCCCCGTCTCGAAAGACGCCTGTGTCCCCGAGGGGGACGTACGAGAGGGACAAATGCAGCTGGTCACAAGCCTTTAAAACCAACTGTAAGCACCGCCCACCATGTACACAGCCCCGCCCATCCACCGATGGCAGAGTGGTCTTCCTTTTTTAGCCTCCCACATAACTGCACACATAATGGAGAAGTACCGCTGCTGTCCAACGAGTTACAGGCAGGCCCAGACGGAATCTGCAGACTTTTTAGCGCACTTTCTGAGCTGATCTTAGCTGGAAATCTGCAGTGCAATGGATACAGTCAGTGAAATGGGTCATAACAAAACTTGTTTTTTGGTAAAAACGTGCTTAAATGTGTAAAACCTGATGTCAATTAAGAATTCTTGAATTATATTTTTTTTACCCCACTGGCTAGTTTTTCTTTCAATTATTATTGTTGTTGTTACTTCAATTTTAAACAGATTTTAAACAGGGTATGAAAACTTCCCCTTTTCTTACTTTTCCCTTCTTATCCACCTTTTTTCTTACCTTTCCCACCACCTGTGGTGTTCCTGGTCAAAAATGTTATACGCTGCCAAAATGATCCTAAAATAATGTTGTTTTTACTCAAACACTGAGGCGCGTAAGCCTGGGCTGCCAGGGTTTCATAATAAAACCAGCCCAACTGCTACTCAAAACTAGCCCAATTACATCCAAAACAAGCTCAATAGCGGGGCTTCCACGGGGGTCGTACACAGTGAAATCGCATTCCAGAGGGGAAGGGGATTTCACTTTAACCCGCAGACTAAAAAAACAACCTGCAGCAACACTATAAAAGTAGCCCAGTTCCGCAGGAAAAATGAGGATTTGGCAACACTAGTATAAGCACAGATCAATGGAGCCAAAAATCATTCATTTCCAAAACGGAAAACAAACCTGTGCTAAATGCGAGAAAACAAAACATTGACAAAAATATTCAATCCAAAATCTGATGATAATATAAATTAAGAAATTTACAGTTGTGAATGGCCGGCAATATCAGATTAGATGAAGGATTTTCAGCACAGCACAAGGGTTAAGAAGGTTTATTGTTAAAAGGGGGAAAAATGCCAATGGGTTAAGAAATAATTTTAATTCAAGACATATTTAAGCATAATAAATGTTTTTACTGGAAAACAAGAAAACACAAGTATGGAAACATGTTTTTGCCGTTTTTTATTGTTACCCCATTTTTGGTAGCTGAATGTAATCAAATTAGCCACAATTATTTAATAAACAAACAAGCAAGGGTCAGATGAAGTGTACAGTAAAACTTGGAGAATGAGGGCCTTGCAGTGTTCTGTTGTTGCAGATTCCGTGTGGGCCTGGTTATAAAATTACAGTTTCACATAAAAAAAAAAAATAAATAAAAACAAAAATAAAACTAAGCCAAAAAAAATAAAAGAAAAAGAAAGTCTTTCTCGTTCCAGTGCATACATTTCTCAAAGGATGTACATATATGTTCACATATTTCTCTTTTGAATGCAAGTTTTTCTTTTCTTTTTTTATTATTATATACAAAAATGGAATTTCCAGAGATTGTCCTGACTGAACTAAAGGAGTCCTGAAACACCCTTTACAATCATCGGCCACCTCCCATATGACCACTAGCAAACAAACCCCAGGCCTTATATTTTCTCAGTCATACAAGGAACTGTCAAGGGTAATGATATAACATAGAACAATATATTTTGTTGTATTGATTGTGTAAAATAAATTGCTATAAAATAATTAAGAACAACCCTAAATATAAAGCAAATGAAGAAAATTCTGAAAATGAGATGACTATGTAAAAAGCTTCAAAGCGTGTTTATGATGATGATGCAATCGCTGGATGACCGCAGGTATGCTGCGAGAGACATGGAAATTCCTCTGTCCTGTTCATGAAAATGGTTTTGCCGCTTCACATCAGTTCATTTTAGTAGATTCTGATGTTCTCGTGCCTTGCACACATTTATTTTGTGCGAATCTGTGCAAAGCATGAAAAATGTAGCGACCGAAGGCCACAGCTGAGCATGAAGGAGGACCTTCTTCTTTATAGACATATTACTGCAGCTGGGGTTGGATATTTATTTATTAAATTATTCTTTAAAAATTATACTTTTGTGAATATTTTACAGCACTGGTCGAAGTAGTTCATCCTCATAAGCATAATTAAGAAACCCATCTCTGATAAACATGTTTAAGGAGCCCATCTCTACAAAGGATGTAAAGTTCTACACTTGTTTAACAATAAATAAATGTGAATTTTTTGTCTAATGCAATGTGTTTTTATTTGCCGATAGTGTTTTACCCTGCCGATTAGAAATACTAGTGCCTATTTGCTTGTTTGTGTAAAGATACACAAACAGAAAAATGGTCAATCCATTTTAAAACTGAGACGGTATTTCATCACTCTTTTATCTCGGTGGTTTGGCATGTTTATGCTATTTAAGCTGGTGATGCACATCAAAGTGAAAAGTGCTGTAAGCCGATACATAAACTGCAATATGAACCCTAATAAACAGTTTGCTGCATTCTAGCTAGAGGGCAGTGCACCGGGGAACTGCAAGTTCATTTACCAGAGAAAACTGCAGTTTATGAAGTTTTGAACCTGTTTCTCTGAAGCCCTGTTTGAAACCATCATTCTTCAGAAAGTCTCTCTCAGACAGCTCCCTTGCGCTGCTCCTGCTGACGTAACCCAGAAGTTTTCCCTGCGCCTCTTTGAAGTCATCTGAAAACTCTTTTAGGAGACACGAGAGTCAAAGATGAGACAAAGGTTATGTGCAGAAAAGGATTCAGGTTTGCTGTTTAATAAACAGTGTGCGCTGTACACAGAAATGTGTCTAACAGTATGTTTTATAGTAATATGAAAAGTAATACATTTGAAATTAAAACAATACTTAAAATTCTAAGTTTGTTCCAAGAGTTAAAATTGCATTGATTAATTGTAGCAATTGATAAATTGTAAGTCTTTGGAAAAAAAGAAAGAAAAGGAAGATATAATTATTAACAAGTAATTAAAGAAAGAAAAGTCATCTGGCACATGCTTATAATTTAAATTGTCATTAAATTGAAATAATTATTTAAAAGTTACAAGACGAGCAAGAATATCATCATCATAATTATTATTACAATAAAATTTGTATTATTATTGGAGATGTTTTCATTAACTTATACTGTACAAAAACATACATTTCTGTACATGATTACTAAGATGACGTTTTTAAAGTGCACATTTTTTTTTTTCAAAGTTCTCCTGAACAGGTTATTATTTTGTTTAACTTTCCACACTTGAGGTCACAACTTCACCTTTTAGATCTTTTATTGTATTCTGCCTTTGAAAGATCGTCATGAAGTCAACAGGGACACAACACAGCGTCATTAATTAATCAGATTCGGAGCACAACCTTGAATGCAGGTGTGCTTTCTGGGTGAATATTGATTATGAATTGCCTTGCTGATGGCGAGAGAGCATCAGGCGGCTAAACTATCGGGTGATCAGGGCAAATAACCTCTCTGTGGTTTATTTTAGCCTTATTAGGATTCAGGGCAGATGTGATGTGTAGGGTTATGATACGGCATTGATCAGGGACTGCTCAATTCATGTGACCAGATTTATGAATAACGTGCATCCGAATCTGTTTTATTTCAAGATTAGAAGAAGAAATGACTTGAGAAGTGACTGAAAAGAACTTCAGGGTTAATCGCACATTCAGAGGAGTAACAAAGCTGAGATTTTTCCCTTTCAAATATTTATTCAGCAAATAAATGATTTTTTTTTTTTAGTCTGCGCATCGATCGCAGTGTTGAGATAAAAGACAGCTCTAAATTAGAACATCATCAAAGCAAAATCTTCACGCTATGTGGGTAGAACAAGTCACCTTGTGTTTTCTTTCCCTTGCATATCGTCATCCTTTACCTGTCAAGGCAAGCAATTTAGCTGCGAAGCTTCCAATAGGAAAGAAAATCACACATACATTTTTTTTGTTGTTTTTTTTCTCGATTGTTACTTCTACAGCACTGAGATTAAATGGAGAGCGAAAAGAGACTTTAGAAAAATTTCACCTTAAAAATACTGCACTTGTCCCCTTGGAGCAATGTCTCAGATTTGCCAAAACACAGCAGTGTGTGATAAATAGACAGAGATTTTAATATGAGCTCAAACTGTTCTCCTCAAATTCTTCTATCAAAAAGGATCTGAACAGTATATGACTCAGTGTGTCTCTTCTGGCTCTGATTCTCACTTTTATCAAAGCATTATTTTTTTTCATTAATAAAATCCTAATTCAATATAACTAGTGTTTAAGTTTAGGTAGTGGTAGAATAGATGAAGAATAAATGTTAAATAACTACAGCCAATATGTTAATAATAGGCTTGCTAATAAGCAACTAATCAATAATAAGAATCGGTCCCTATACTAAAGTGTTACCTTCTCTTTTTAGTATTTTTAACCGTTCATAATACAGTTCAGAACTCCAGAGCAGTAGATTCTATATAGTTTTATGTATCACGGAAGGTTGGAAGTGTGTGCACTCCAGTGTGCTTCTTCACGCTGTGGGTCCTGATGACTGCAGTCTGATCCTGAGGAGTCTGAAATTAGCCTCTCAATAAATGTCATGTTGTGTGCTTCAGTCATGTCTGGATCTCTCTGATGTCACAACACAGCTGTGAATGATCATCTGAAATTGACTGGACTCGTTTGCTGAGATTTGTTCAGTATTTTTATGAGTTTGATTGTCATGTCTGCCCTTTAGGTGATGCTTTATAAGAATTACTGCTAATTGATGTAAAGAATGACATTTTGAATGGCCAAAAAGAGGATCTTATGCAGATGTTCCATCTTTGAAACATATGGGCTGCAGCAGTTCAGTTCATGCTGTCTGCTAAATATTGTATAAAATAAAAGATGGTATCTTAATAATATTTCAGATAATTATATTAGGGTTATTGTTATCATCATCATTATTGGTCCAACTTGTTTGTTTCTACAGAATAAAATGTCAGTTTTCTAATTATAACATTAATTATCAAATGGGGAAAATGTTGTTATTATTCTTATTAGTTGTAGTTGTGGAGATGATAGTAGTAAGATTTTAAATTGCATTATTTATTACAATAGAATGGAATAAGATAAAATTCTGAAATATTTTGGAATTGAAAAGAAAGAAAACACCTTATGCAGATGTTGTCTTTTAAACACATGTATTTCATTATTATAATTATTTAATATGTATCATGCAGTAATGGCATAAAACATATATTGTTATCTTAGTAATGTTTTAAAATTTTAAAGTACAATTTGAATTGTTTTTGCAATTCTGTTTTTGCTGTTTTAGCGTCAAATTAAATGACTAAATAAAATTCTCAAATGGATGAGATTATTTTTATACAAAACAATTGAGTTGATAATTTAAATAATGTGTTACACAACCATCACTGGTATCTCCTAGTGTTTAATTATCTTAATGAATGCTATTGGGAAGCTCAACAGAGCTGTTTTTCAAACTGCTATAGCATTATAAGCCATGACAGTGAATGACACAATTCTCCTCAATTCACAACCCAGCCCTCCAAAGACATGTCAGTCAGCCCGCTGTCAGCAAACCCAAACGCTCCAAACAATTCACAGGTACAGAGGCGCCTCCAAGTTTTCTGATGAGCTGAAACACTGGGGTCACGGTCATATTTTTTGTGCTGTTTTTACAGAACCCAGGCCTGTCACAAAGACACCTGCATTTCTCAGGACACCTATTTCTGTGATGTCTGTTGGATGGAAGGGACATTTTGTGTTTGCTAGGATGAAAATGGCATAAATAGCTTTTAAGTCAACATGAAATTGCATTCACAAGCCATTTTATACTGATAATGTGGAAAAAAGAAAACAAAGATTGCAGACATTTCTTCTCTCTCTCTCTTTGGAATAACATGTGCCAAAAAAAAAAACATCAAGTACGGAGGGCCTGGAATGTGAAGGATCAGTTATGAATTCATGTTGACTTTAAAGCTTAAACAAATTGTGCCTTGTCCAAAAAACAGCAAACAATAGCCACTCTCCAGAACAACATTTTATATAGTAAGAAACAGCACCCTGTCTACAAGATGCACCAGTGCCAATGTTTAATATTAAAAAGAGAGCAAAAAGAAAATGTTTCATTGTATAATGACCACTGACTGTTGTCCCAATCCATAACTGTTAAAGCATATAAAAAAGCAAAATGTAGTAATACTTTTTTGTGTAGTAAAACACGACTCTCTTTTATGAACATTTTAAAGGCTTATCCTTGTCGTTGGCATTCATTTTATAAGACAGATGTGTCTTAACTCGTTACAGCTTGCAATTAAATAACATTCACTTTCATTTCAATGCATGAGAACTATTTTACGGTATTTGAAGAACGAAAGAGCTTGGCAGCAAATTGTAAAGTCAGAGTGACATATTTTCCTTCAGAACGGAACCACGTATCCCAGGATTTAATGGAACTTCTTAAAATTCCATAAAGAACAAGACTCCAATCAAGCTTTAAATAATATCTCGAAACACAGCTACTGAAGTGGCGCTAAAATATATTGAAAATGAATCAATTGAAAATTAAGGCAGATGAAAAAAAGCCAAGGCTAATATGCTCTAATGGAAGCCATTACCCTACCGAATATGTGTCTCCATGTTTAATGGTTTCATTTTCATTCAGGGAATGTTTCATTGTTTTCTTTTTCAGAAAGCAAAAGCATATTTTAACCTGTTACACACCATTTCACTCCATTTAAGATTGTTGTCTCTAATTTCTGATTTATTCTGACATAAAACAAGAGTGAAAGAGGTCAATGACTGCCTTTAAGTGCCACGGGGAGAGAAACTGAATTATGAGCACTCTTTGGAAACTGTTAAATATAAATATTTGTTCATGGTCAGAAATAACAGGGAACTTCAAATTAACAGAGACATAAAAATGAACAAATAAAGACATTTTCACATTCTATTATATCTTCACATTTTGATTTCACATCTGATTAATTTTCTATTTCGTTTTTTATTTATTATTGAATGTAACATCCAGTCCATTGTCTGGTTTGCTCTTTGGAGGGCAAAAGTAGCTTTTTAATTGATTGTAAATCCAATTAGAAGAGACTTTAAAACTGTGTAATTAAAGCTCTTATATATAAACCATCCAAAATGAAACAACTGTTTGACAGAGAGAAATTAGTCCGGGTTCATGAATTAAATATATACCCTCGCATTAGTTTTATCACACGGGAGTTCAAGATATATTACAGCTGAGGTACAGTAACCAGTAAAGCCTTTTATCAAATATTTATTTTGGTCATTTTAGATAGCTTTTTTTGTTTTTAGCAGATGTAATTCATTAAGAACAGATAAACCTAACAAAACAGGACAAGGTAGAAAACACCTATAATTACAAATAGTGTTTGACAGATAAAAAAACAATAGACAGTTTCCATCAAAAGGACTTCAATCAATGTCTTCTTTTTTTTTAATGAATGGTAAGGGAAAATAATTTCTTAATGCATATAATTGTTTTATTCCACATGTATTTTATATGATTGCAATTTTCCATCCCTTTTATGGAAATATAGGACATGATTGAATAGTAGAACTATGTAAATTGGCTATTTTGTAGCTTAAAAAAATATATATATATGATGAATAGAAATCTGATGATATCTAAATCTGATCCTTTTTGTGTACCACGGTTGTAGATATATCTTAAATGAAGTTGTTAGGCTTACATTAAATTAATTTAGGATGAAAAATGTTAATTGTATTTACTAATAAACATTATTTAAATACATAAATAATGCAATGACAATATGAATGTTACAGATAATTATAATAGCGGACACAAATATTTTTAACATCTAAAATATATGCAAAAAAATGTAATTGCTAATGTAATTAATGTAACTTGCTTTTTAAACAGCTTTACTTGTGAAAAGGTACGAATTTTAGCTTTGTATGACGTTGTGTAAAAACATCAAGAACGAACAGTAAAATCTTCTCTTTGAACGTCATGTTACAAGTTACAAGTTACATATTTTGTGTGTTGTGCGAGAGCTGAAATGTTAATCAGCTGGTGATAAGTGCTAAGGAGCGATACGGGCCATGTGGCAGCAGTCACTGTCTGAGGAGGCGGGGCTAAACCTTACTCACTTTAGATTCATGGGCAGCAAAAGAGGCAGAGAATTCACTGAACCATGACAGCAAAGAGGGTGGCTACAAGAATTTTTGAGAAAGGAATGATGGGACTAGAGAAACTCATCTCTCTTCAGGAGATTATTTTCAAGAACTACCAACAACAAGTTCAGAAGTTTCTACAGATATGCTCAGTCATGCTGGAGTACATGTGTGTGAGAGCGTGCTTAAAAAAGGCAAAAAACTTTTTTAGCTATTTTACAGTGTGGGAGAGTTGATAAGTTATTTGTAGCTACTTTAATCAGCTGTATAGATTATTTATATATATCGGAAAACAAAATAAATGAAAAACAATTTTAAAAATACTGGTTCACTGCTAAAAGAAAGAAAGAAAGAAAAAAGAAAGAATGAAAGAGAGAAAGAAAAGAAAGACTTTGAAAATATTTTCAAGATTTTGAAAAAGCTATCAGAAAAAAATAGAACATATTTTCAAGAAAGAAAGAAAAAAAATGATTTCGAAAAAGCTCTCAGAAAATATTGAAAAAAAATAAATTACTATTTAGTTTTGTTTTCAAACTAAAATTATATTCATTTTCTTACGTGTGTATGTGTGTCTTGATTTTAAAAAGCTTAGCTAATTGTACTGGAAAAACAAGATGCATATACTGAGCAAGAAAATAATTTTTTCAAACATTTTAAACATTCCATCCAGTTTTTATAACATTACAGAAACTGCTATTACAAAATTCAAAAGGCAGACTGACACCTTTATATAAGCTACCCTCCAACCACCTGTCATATTACCATCTAATATATTCCCAATGCATTACATTAAATGCTACTCTATGATTTATTTTTCCTGTAGAATTCAGAAAAAAGATGTCAGGTTCTCGATTCTATTTCATGTTGACATATAAACACACGAGTACATGTGAAATATTACTTCAACCACTTGGATGGAATTAAACCTCTGCTTTTAACCTTGCGTCTGGTACATTATGGAGGTCATGAAATATATGAAATGGATATGACTCCCTTCAGCACACTTTAGCATCTTACCGTCACTACCAGGAAGATCTAACAATACTGACGCTGAGACTTCCTGCACTTCAGCCTGTTCACTGCGTGCCACAAAACCACCACTAATCTGTGGAAGTAAGCAAAAATGAGCAAAAAGATTCCAGTAATAATAATAATTATAATAAAACAGACAATAAAAAAGTATGTGTGCACTTTCTTATGTGCACTTTTGTCCATATACTAAATGCAGTCTAAAAGACAACCACGAAAATTAATTATTAAAAACAACAATATCATTTTGTCCTAAAATATGACATCAATATTCAACAGAAGCTGAATAAACAACAGTTGTTCCGCATGCTTCTGGATAATTCAGAACAATGCAACACTGCAGCCGATTACAGATGCTCGGACATGCAGAAATGAAAGCGCTAAACTAACAAAGCAGTTATTCAGCTGTCTGTGTGCTTTGTATGTTTTTTGCACACCGAAGAAGGTTCCAGAGATAGAGCAGGATGTCAGAAATACTGAAAGAAATCACCTATGCACTTCCATTAGACAAAGACCTGTCGCTCTTCCTAAACATGATATAGGTGCCAGTCGTAGCCTGAGGGCCTGTGGTTTTAATATTTAATATTTAATTTAATAACACGGGTCACACTTGGCACGCATGTCCTTGAATGCAATGAAGGACAAGAGCTCTCAGCATGTTCTCACGATGAAACTGTCATATTTATGTTCAGTCTCTGTATCTTCACATATTGATGAGGGAATGTGTGCCATCATTCCTCAACATCATGTAGTTCCAAACTTCTGTGTGTGTGTGTGTGTGTGTGTGTGTGTGTGTGTGTGATGATGATGATGCAGTCCAAGTTGTTCATCATGAACTGTCAAAAAAAAAAATCATTATAAAATGATCATGAACAAGAATATGATTTTAGAATATAAATACGCTGTATTTGAATTTTGTGCTTGTTACACTTTATATGTACTTACTATTATGATACCATTTATGCATGATTAAATGTAAGTAAACCTTGGCCAAACTAATCCTAAACCGTAGAGTAAGTACGGTTAATTAATTGTAGTTAATTAATATTACCCAGTACTTACATGTTTATAATTATACATAATTATAAATAATACATAATTGTATAATTGTGATGACAAGGACACTACACCTTAAAATAAAGTTGTAGTCTTTTTTAAAAGTCTTTTTTAGGAACTTTTTTTAGGATTAATAATTGAATATAACAAAGTAAAAATCTAAATAAAACAAAATATAACAAAAATACAAATAAAAATTAAACAATGATCATTGAAGTATATTTAACATAAAATCCTATTTGTGAAATATATTAACCAAAATGTGAAACTAGTAGAAATGTGCAACTTGCTTTGTAACTCTGTTTGTGCTTTATGAGTAAAGTTGATTTTGAAAGACAATGTAGATGATGATAGGGTAACACTTGATAGTCCACCTTGGACATTCTACTAACAGTACTTTTGCAACTACATGTCAACTAGCCTTCTTCAGAGTATTAGTACACTGTCTACTCAATAACAAATTTCACAATACTTTATTTTGATCGATCTACAATATACAGTATACAACGAATTTGCACATGTCAACTTATTATAGTAATCCTAAACCTCTTAATGATAATTAGTTGACATTTAGTTGGCATGTAGTTACAGAGTGAATGTGCAATATTGTGGAAAATAAAGTGTAACTGATTATTGAATATTTATTTTTTTCTGAATGTAATATATTTAATTAAAAACACTTTTCATTACATGGAAATAACCATCCAGGCCAAACGATACGTAGCGGTTTTGCACGTTTAAGAGGTTTGTGTTCATGGCCCTCGGAGAGAGCCGTCTCTGACAGTGACTAGTGTTTGCTTTCAGCTCAGTAGTGATGTGAGAAATCGATGGTTGTGCTGATCACTTCACCTTCACTAGAGCAGGCTGTTCAATCGATGCGTTTGATGTCAGGACTGGGATGAACTGAGTCAAGTGGAGAGTGGAGTTGATCTTATTTCTGTCTCTATTGGGTTACAGGGAGATGCAGGGAGCCAGAGGAAGACAAAGGGAGGTCACTGGCCGAGCTGACTGTGATGAATTACTAGAACAACACTTCTAGATTTGTGGAGAGTGAACTTGAATTGTTTGGCCACTAGCTGTAAATATGTCAAAGTATAGCTCTCGCTTTGGCACATGTGCAGAAACTCCTGGATCCTGGATGCAAAATAACATATTTGTTGTTGGGTTGTGTAGCTGGTTTATACCCAAAGGGGGGGAAGATTTATTAGTTAGCATGTCCTTGTCAACCCCTGCCGGTAAATATTGTAAAAAGACTAACAAGTTGCTGCACCATATTTTCTTCATTCACTGAAAAAGCGTAACATGATTAAGCGAGTTAGTAAGTAACTGCACCATCATAAACTTAAAATATTCTATACGGTTCTCTGACAGGAATAATTTGTGTAATTTAATTCAGTATTGAAATATAATATAGTACCAGCTAGAAGTGTTAGGTCATTAATTACTAGTAATTAAATCTTCAATGGCGTAATTAGATTACTATGCTAATTACTCTCTCTAAACATTATTGCATTATTATTATTAATTACTTTTGGCTCCACCAGTTGAACAATACAAGGATGGAAATGAAAATTTTTGAACTCACCAGTGCTTACATAGAAAAGGTTACATTGAAATCATCAATTTTAACATGTTAAATAACACTTTAGAATAACAGAGTAATAGTAATAGTAAGGTAGTTGGTACATTTATGCATTGGTTAGAATTAGGCATGTAGAATAAGGCATTAGTATGTGCTCAATTATTACTAATAAATAGATAATATTCTATAACGTGTCAATAAGCAACTAGCTATGAGACCCTAAAATAAACTGTTGCTGTTAAATCCCCTATTGTGCTGTATAAAGAACTGTGTTGTACAGTCTACTACATAAGAAGTAAATTAAGAGTAATTCTATATTGTTTTTCAATATACAAGTAAATTTAAGTAATTAACTACTTATAAAAAGCATTAAAACCTAGCTAGATAATGAACTATTAAACTATTAACAGGCAATAACACATATTAGCATGCTGAATGCTAAAAGGTACGAAGTGCTTTTGAGTTACGTAATATAAAACGTGGGAAACAATTCTAAAAAGCATCTCAATTGAACATAAATCACTATGAAGTGTTGTTCTTCTTTACACAAAAAGACAGAAAATAATACTTAATTTCAGCAGAAACAAACTATTTTTGTTGTGGAGATCCAGCCCAATCTTTCAGCAATATTTATGTATTTTATGAGTTGCCAATTATTACAAATTTGTATGAATGCCCTACATCTAACCCCACCCTTAAACCTGCCCATCATTGGGGTGTAGACATATTGTACAAAATGTTACAAATTAGCCACCTCGTAAATGTACATATTGGTTGTGAAACTGTGTTTTGTTAGATCCTAAATTATATAAATAAGTAAATTGAACTGTTTTCATTATTTATTTATTTTTCCACCCTCAGTGTTGATGTTCATTAAGAAGTATCCATGTATTTTGTTAAAATACATATTTCGAGCAAGATAAAGCAGAAATTTTAATCCTAACAGTCGTCATGGTAACATCAACTTTTTCATGGCAGTTATTAGTCATAAACAGCTCAGGTGATTTGCTCTTGCAGACCAGTTCTGAGTGCAAAGAATTGGGGAACACAACGATATGACATGCTTTACTGGAACTGTACAGCATCGATCCATCTCTACTGTCCAGACACTTGGATCTGCTCTTTAAATGCCTTGATGCGTGTTTGTCTACGCCATGCTTCTGGATACATGCCCGATTATAGCACTTTTCCCAACCATGATCCCAAAACATATCTTTTAAATTAAATTTCACTTGCGTCTTGCTTTCCGTGGGCAGTAATGGCGCAAAGTTAATTGCACCAGGCAAATACTGCTGAGTTTTGTCAATGATGCATAATCTGTAATGAGCCTAATTTACATAAAAAGCAGTTGTGTTCGCAAAGAGTAACAATGAGTTGATTTAAATACCTGCTGCGCATTTAGGACCCAGTTAAATTGGATTGTGAGTGGTTAGTAAATAAAATGCAGATTTCTGAAATACTTTGCACAAAAGTATTACAAGTGTTTAGTCAATTTGTTTGGATCCGACGAACTTTAATGCCTTTGGAGGCATCCGGTTCTCTGCTGTATTGTACGAAGAATAATCCACCTTCTAAATAAAAGAGTGTTTCATCAGTTCCTCACAGTATGGGCTGACCTCATTAACCTCTCGTAATTACGAATTGCTGACACCATTTACTCCTGGAGTATGAATGGAATGAATCTTTATTAAGTGTCATAAACTGTGAAATGCCGCAGCATTAACCTTTTCAGTACAGTGTTTAAAAAGTATAGCCATCAAAACCCACGACGACGCTGTGAATGCCGATTACTGCCTGGATAAGCATGGTAAACACAATAGCCCTGACCTGTTTACCATGGGTCCCTTGGGTTCTTGGGAAATATCTATATTAAATGGAATGGGATTAGTTAAACCTTCACCAAAGCCTTATTACAGAGGTCTTATAGCTAAATCTACATAAGAAGTCTGTTTCACCAGGTATTTAACCCTCATCATTACCGTCAGCTTTAAATCTGCTTATGAGGCTGGGGAATGAATGCTAGACAGAAAGCTTAACTCTCAGACAGAGTTCAGATTTAATATATCATGCAAACAGTCACTCAATGCACATTATTCAATAATATTAGGCTAGACTCTTCAGCTAAAACAGTACATACAATAACACAGACGGGAAAACTCATACTCATACACTCTCTCTCACACACAGACAGGGTTGAGTCTAGAGACAAACAGACTGGAAGTGTAGAAGGTTTGCAGCTAAAAAAGGAAGGAATTATGCCCCTAACACAGATTTTGACACATCTCCCCTAGTATTCATACAAGTGGTTCATCTATTTTTTATGACTGTTATATCTGTTTATTGCTGTCACTGTTTTTGTTGTTTTAACCTTTTCCTCCAAACCTTAATAGGTGGTTATATTTTTAGTATTTTTAGGAGACGTCAGCAACATGTCAGCCATAATTAAAACACTAAATAATCCCCAACAATATTACCTCCTATTATAGTAATTATTTTTCTTAATAAATCATTCAATCAATAACAGTTGTGTGTTTCTCTCTTTTTTTGGACAGTTTAGATTCTATTCACCTTTAAATCAAAAATATTTTCAAATGATAAAGGTAAAACTTCACATACATTTTCCTTAGTAAATGCATTAACTAATTATGAACAAAACATTTGTTACAGTGTTTATGAATCTTTTGACTCTAAATAATTTATTAAATTAACACTATGATTAATTAACGCTTTAGAAGAATTTGTCGTTGTTGGCTCATGCTGACTAATTCAACAAAGGAAGTTTGTTTGTAAAAGTGTTACAATTCTCAATCAGCTCCTTAATCAGGATGCATACACAGAAATAAGGTAATAAGGTAAATGAGGTAATTACTCTTTCTGTTATTTTTATTACTATTAAAAATAAATTAAATATAAAAGTTCACTGTATGAAGTTTAAATTCTTATTTAGAGAATTAAACAGCTTAGACAAACCCAGAGCAGATTACTATAACTGGACACTGGATTGATCTTATAAGCACACCATTCCACCTAAAATTCAGATTTCATTATCTCATTTTGTCTGTGTGTATTACTTACTCAAGGGCTTTCTGGAAATAAATAATGTGTTTTATTAATCAAAGCATTTACAATGGAGAAGGTAATTATATTCACGTTTGTTTTATATTATTTAGGTAAATAAAACAGCTAACAAGCCTTTGTATTTATAATTAAGTCAAAATGATTGGTATTTATTAATTCATTGCTGCTCATGGACAGTAAATATTTTTTTTCAAATAGTTTACTTACAATAAACAAATAATTGTCTTATGTATTCAGTCTTTTCTTTAATATTACACTGTTAAACATGTAATGGCCAAATCCTTTCATTAGATAGTATATTCAAATCCACATAAATATAACCGAGTCAACAACAGATTTATTAGACCTATAAATAAGAGGGATTAAAATGCTACCACTTTGATATATGTTTAAAAATCTAAATGCGCTGAAGAAACGTTAGTTTGCTCTGGAATGATGCTGCTGACTCAGGGTGGGAGACGCCTCCGGATGTTTCTTCTCTCTTATTGACACCAGCAGGAACTAATGGCTCCACGCTGAGGGCCGCGTGGCCCAACGTCCATCAGGAGGTGTACTAACATCCATAAATGGCTTTCAGAATTACTCCAAACGTGGAAGAGCGATGTTTAGATAATAGACTGAGATGGATTAGCATGCAGATAAATATTTCAACACTTTGGCTTTGTTTATTGATTGAGTCAGTAATTTCCACTTCAGCTCAAATGAAGGCGGTTCCAGACTGTCCAGACCGATGTCTTCTTTGTGTCTCTCACTCAGCCTGTGAACTCTGGGCTAAAAAATTAACAACTTCTCAATGGAGTTTTCTGCCAAAGCAGCAGTAATGTACCTGCCCTAGTTGATTCCCCGGTGCCTTCTGGACCTCAGCACCATAGAATAATGCAGTTTAAACAATATAGCAATGTCAGCATGTACATTCTTGGCCCTGCTTTTATGTCATTTCACAAATCTTTTTAAAGTAACGTTGAAGCTTTAAGCCAAAAAATAATGGCTGAATAGACTTTAACAGCATTCCAAATGTTTTTAATTAAATGTAATTCAGTTTTTGCTATTGGGAAACAAATGGTCAGCATGTTTATTTGAGGCCACATCTCTCATGAGTCTCACTAAAAGTACTGAGACAGTCAGAGGGAAAAGCAATCCGCAGACGTGCTAATTAATGCTGAAAGTCTTTCCTCTGGCCTGGCGCCTCTTGTGCCGTCCATGATGAGACCATCACGTTTATTTCTGAATACCTTAATATCTCCTTAAGTGATCAATAATGTGCATCATCATAAATCACGCCATGGCTGCAAAGCTGTTATTCCAAAAAGTCAATACCAAACTTGGGAGCAACTAATGGCAGGATTTGGTCTGGTTCCCTGTGGGAAAGGCACCATAAGAAAAAAAGAAAAGAAAAAAGATTCATGAGTACAGTATGACACGAGTTTTCACATCTCAGCAAAGGTAGTCAACGAGCTCCGGTCTGGACTCATCTTTCAGACAGTGTGGCGACTGAAAGGATCTCTAAGATAAGTATGCTACTGAAGCTCTCACTTTAAATTATAGGCTGGCACGTGAGAACAAATTAACAGGATTGCAGCTAGCACAACTATTATTTCTGTAGTAACATTGTTATAGTATAGTTTCACACAGCTTAACATTTCACCATACACCAAAAAAAAATAAAATAAAATAAAAAGATTTTGATGTTTATTTTTAGTTGTTTAAAATTGAAATGTTATTGCAAAAAGCATTTGAAAAGCATTTTCAAATGCTACGTAATATATATTTTTTAAATAACATTTATATTTAGAGTGTTAAATATACAAAACAATTAATAAACCTATGATTGATAACTCATTAATCAATTAAAACTTGTAATTACTATGTATTAATTAATTCCTTTCTTCCAAAAAAAACTATATTTGCTTCTAAAAATAAACAAACAACATCATTTAAAATGTATATTTAATTCAGTTATTGCTTCATTTTTAATACTTTCATTAGTCGATACATATTCAAATTCATATACGTTTTAAAAGTAACACTTAACAATAATATTCATTAACTACATTATTTAACATTAACATGTATTAATCATATTTAATGCTATTTAAACATTTACTAATGCATTATTGAACCAAAATCAAAATTTGAACTAATTATCATGAAGAAACAATGAACGACTGCATTTTTATTAACTAACATTAACAAAGTTGAATAAAAAATGCAATGAATTAATTGTTCATTATTCGTTCATGTTAGTACATTAACTAATGTTAACAACTAACACTTAATTATAAAATGAACCTTTAGGGTGGTCTTTAAAAATGTATTGTTTGTTCTGTGTTTTAAGAGTTGACTGAGATTTACTGCAATGCTATGCAATAAAATTTAGGATTCAGGAAACAGGTCATCTCCACATTCTTTTTTGCTGAGCCTAGATTTAGTTTTCTATCAAATGATACTATTGAAGTATTGCTGGATCCGTGCCCTTTGTTCAACACATGCTCAGATAGACTATAGCACTCATGAACACCTGTTCTCAGATCACGCTGTGAAATCATACTTCACAGTGGCTGACAAGCGTGACATACTCGGAAACAATTTTACAATGTAAGTAATGACTTTTACATTTCTGCCAGTCCATCAGATTAGACACAAAAAGCTCTGGTGTCGAAAGCAAACCGGCGCCGAAATGGCAAAAGTACCTTAAATTAATATCCATGTATTCAGTCTCATTACACAACACCAAATGTATTGTCAGTCATTTTGAGCACTTTTGACAACATCTGAAAAACAATTTAAAACAGAGTGAAGAGTTGAAGGGTGAATGTGTGCGTGTGTGTTTCAGGAGGAGGGTGCTAAATAACAGGCTCAGTTTGACAGTCAGAGATGCTACAGGTTGACAGGCATCTCACTCCTGGCCAGTGCTGCATGGGGAGGTGTGTGAGTGTGTGTGTGTGTGTGTGTTGTGTGCGTGTGTGTGTATTTGAAGAGGACAGGCTCGGGGTGTTTTGACTAATAGGAATCCAGGGCACAGCGATTTCGGCATCCAGAGCAGACAGTTGAAATCTCTGGGCAGTTAGTCTGTGCAGCCTCTCAAAGATTTTCCTGTCAGATTAGCTCTATAAAAGCTGAAAGGTTTTCAATAGTACAAGAAGGAGAGAGAGAGAAAAAAGGTACAAGCTTCCTTCATGGGAATTTAAAAACTGTGTCTTTATGTGCAAACTTATGTATCACTGATAAATAAACCCATCAGTAAATTGCATTAAGAAACAAACTAAAAAAAAACAAAACAAAAAAAAAACGAATCTCTGCAAATATGAAGTTTGAGTTAAACTTTGAGGTAAACTGTTACTCTACAGGCAATGTTAATTCATTTTTAGCATGCTTTAGAAATACTGTTTCATTTTAAATGAGTAATAAAGCAACCACTTTAAATAATAAAGCAAATAATTACTGTTGAGTTTTGCTAGTATTGTTAACAGCAAAGAAAAAGACTAGACTAAACTAGACAAAAATACTAAATCTTCTGTCAGTTGGTATGACAAAATTAGATTAAAGATTTTTATTTTTTTTTTTAAAGCTGAATCCATAAGCTTTACATTGATGTATGGACAAGACGATACATGGCTGAGATACAATTATTTGAAAATCTGGAATTTGAAGAAAAAATCTGGAATTTGAAGAAAAATTTTTGAGGACATAGCCTTTAAAGTTGTCAAAATGAAGTTCTTAGCAACAATGAAGTTTTGATATATTTACAGTAGTAAATACTTACTTGTGTTCATTCACATTGTTTCTACAAGTATTGCCATAATCTAGAAACAATATGAAAGAATATCACACCAGCTTAAGTAGCAAATTTTGCAAAACACACATAAAAAAACATCTAAATCTTTTGTCCATGTACCACGTTATCTAATAACGTCTCAATCAACTTACTGCATTAAAGATCAAGCCAATGAAAGAAAAATAAAATATATCTGTATGATATAGCCAATAGGAATATCTATCTCATATCTAACCTGTTGGATCCTGTCCGGTGCCAAAACTGTTTCCACAGACCACAATCAAAAAACCCACATGGATGAATAAAAAAACCTTGCAAATCACTGTAGACTGTACATCAGCAGTCATATCCTACAGTCAGACCTTGAACAGAGCGCTGCAGGTCTGCCTGGTGTGCTCTTCCTCCGAGGGGAACCCAGGTCCCTCTGTAGGGATCTATTAGACAGGCCAGTGCTCACGCCACTGTTCTCAATTGTCATGGAGGCCTTTGCCGAAGGGAAAATAGAACCATTTACCTAGGATAGCCTGCAGACATTTTCTTCTTCTTCTCTTTTCTTTTGCTCGTTCTCTATTTCTCTGCCTCTGTCCTCCCTGGGGAGCGAAATGAAGAGGTTTTCTTGGCGTGTGGAAGGTTTTCCTGTGGTGTCCGGCATAAGTTTCAGAGACTGCAGGATTGTTCCTGATATGTGTTTTCTGAAGGGGAATGTCACAAAATGTTTAAAAGTCACACTGAACGAGCATTAATTTATAAAACTGCCTTTAGTCAAACTACATAGTGGACATAGATTTTAATTAATCATTTTCATTTTGAAGAACTGTTTATAAACTTCTTAGCTTGCAGAGTATATATGCATAAAAAAATCTATTTTATTTATTTTACAGATGCCTTTTTGTGACTATAGAGATGCCTTAAAGTGACTATAATACAAATAATGAATGCCACAACTGATTCATTACATGAAAGAGCAACGCCACTAGTTCCAGAAATTCTACTTTTACAGAAGTGAGCTACAGGAAACAGTGACGAAGGTTTGGAAACGTAATAAAATAAGGACATAAATCTATAAAATTGATCAAAATCCAGGTTCAAGATCACACTTTATGGAGAAAAAAATTGAAAAATTTGATAACAATTTTTTTCAACCCTTAAAACAATACACTGCATACTCCAAAATATGTGAAAAATATCAATAAAAAAATAATACTGCATTTTTTTTATATTAACATAGTAAATGAAGTACATTTTCTTGAATGCATTTATCAACGACAACAAAAAAACATATTTTGAATGTATTTATATTTATTAAATATATTCTATATATTTAAGATTTGAACACTTTATGGTAAGTATATACTAATGAAGTCATCAAATCATTTGCAAACTATTAGTTTATAGTTAATAAACTATATAGCTAATAGATTCTATTCAAAAAAATTATTCTTTATCTGTTGTCATTGTAATTACACAATTGTTATTGTTTAATTACTATGCAAAGAGTTAATGCTTTGTCAACAGTTTGTAAAGCACTTTAGATTAAACGTTACTTTTACAATGTCCAAACTGCATTTTCTATCCCCATACCCTAACCCTAAACCTAAACCAAACGTATTATTTATTAACAATTCCTTTACTGTGAGTGAATTAACAAAAAAATTATATAGAGTTGACTAGTAAGTGCATAATTATTAAAAACTTTGGCCAAGTTTGGTATAAGAATATTGCTAACACTTTAGAATAGGAGACATTTATTCACTATTAATTTACAACTTTTCCCTCAATAAACTCCTAATTTGCTGCTCATTAAAAGTTAGTAAGGGATTTAAGATAATGTATAATAAGGTATTAATGCATGCCTAATTACTAATAATAAATGGCTAATTTTCTAATAATAAGCATACTAATGAGCAATTAGTTAAGAGACCTTAAAATAAAGTGTTAACGGAATATCATATAATTGTTTAAAGATTAAAAGTAATTGCAGGGTTGGAACTCCTGAAAATATGATTTGTGATTTGTCTCAAAAAAATATTGACTTTTTCTATTGATTTTTTCAGTTTTGTATAAGGTGATCATGGTGATTGTTATGTGTAAAATTGCATAAACATCATTCATTCATGCATGACGGCGATTTAAACCTAATTCACTTCAGTGAAGATAACTATACACTCGTGTGAAAATTCCAGAGCTGCATTTAAGTTCTTGTTTCTGTTTTTATTTATTTGGATGGTGCTGTGTACCCAAATGTCTCGCGCTTTGGCTTTTCATCATATATGAGACTTTCACAACAGGTACAAAACATTGATTGTAGTTATCTCCACCATGATGTTTTTATCCTAGCGAGTGATATGAAAAACATCCCGTGAGTAATCTAGAGCGAGTGACGCAGCGCACATATTTGCTTTGCGCTTGGTGTGAATCAATCAATCGGTCAGTTTTATTTATATAGAGCTTTTAACAATACAGATTGTGTCAAACTACCGAACATTATCAAATAGGAGAATAGTGTGATAGTAATGTATAATGACAAGATTAAACACCACATTTATTTGATTAAATGCATAGACGTATCTATAATCAAATCGACAACAATCTCTAGAAGTTAAGTGTCCCAAACTAAGCAAGCCAGAGGCGACAGTGGCAAGGAACCAAAACCCCATCCGTGACAGAATGGAGAAAAAAAAAAATGTGGGAGAAACCAAGCTCAGTTGGGGGCCAGTTCCCCTCTGGCCGGGCAACCAGCACTTAATTTCCAGTTCAACTGAACACACTAGGCTTAACTGAACCGATGAATTATGGTATTCTTCTGTAGTCTGACAAGTAATGCTTTGTTTATAGACTATTTGTCAGTGGCTGTTTGTTGTTTCTCCTATCAATTTGTGTTGATAAATCATAATAGGGTAAATCCTGTATAGTGAGTTATCCTATAGAGTGCTTAAGGCCCCTAAGGCTCCAACAAAGACCACGGTACAGTTTAAACACTGAGCAATTGTATACAATATGTACACAAGATGTATAAACATTATTTTCTCTTAAAACTGTGAATCAATGTTTTGTGTTGCACGGTTTCAACCTATGTAAATTCTTGCCTGTAAAAAATGTATAAATAAAAAAATAATCCCTCCATAAAAAGGCACTGAGTAAAATTATGAGTAGAAAATATCTAACATATTTTGTGTTTTAGAGTCCAGTAAATCTCTGGATTAGTAATTGAATTAGACAGTTGTATTTAGCTCAAATCCTCCTCTGGCTGGTTTTGCGGCTGCTCTGTAATCTGTAGAATCAGGAGGAGGGATTCAGGCTTCATTTGTGTGGTAAAATCATCCCCAGTCCCAGAGACCACAGGTCTGTATCAAGTACAATTTGGAGACACAAACGGTAAGTGCTATTTCCTCTGGCTCTTAGAAGGAGAAGGGCATAATTCAAAATGTCACATGTGTTTTATGGGCCACTTGACTGGATTTATCATAAATGGTTTCTGAATTCCTCTAATATCAGCACCCTAATCTCTAGTACTTTAATATGAAGTGCACCAGCAGTGCCCTTCCCCTGAAATCTTCTTACTCTGCTCTGAGTGTCTGTCAGAGAGGTTGCAGAGGAAGCTGGTGCAGACAGATTATCACTGTACACAAAAAATTAAGTGCTGGTATGTTGGTTATATAAGATAACATTCAGAGCAAATAAAGACTGCAATGAACTGCATTTCTATAGCTTTTAAGGCCATCCACGAGTCAAACTCAGCTTTAATAATCCAGTCACATCTTGGTATCAGGAATCTGCCAAGAAATGATGACAAAACAACGTTTTGCTGTTTTAATATTCCATGCAAACAAAATGGTAGGGGATAGCGGGTTTTTCTGTTTTTAGACTAACAGGAAAGTTTAAGTTCGGAATTTTACAAAATGTTTTCATAGCACTGTGGCATGTAAATATCAAAAGGAAATTATACATATCAAGGGAATTTTGATTCCTCATTTCATGATCACCTTTAACATTAAAGTTGAGGAGCTTTTAAATTCAAAGAGGAAAACAGATTTCAGTTGCAGTTTTGCTATAGTACAACTTCAATTACAGAATCAGTTTGACATGACATGCCGTATATAAATGTGTGAAAATGTTTTTAGAGCTGCAGCATAGGGGAAGATGTTTTATATATTTTTCTATATATGACTTCAGAATTTTAATAAAACGCACAGGTTGCAAAGGCTACTGTTATGGTATTGAATCGGTAGAGCTTGACAGCATCTTTTTCTCTTCACTTTCAATATGTGTTAAACATACTCTGGACGATCTTGGATGTACTTTATTTTACAGTATGTATTCATGTATACTTTCAAGGCAAGAATATAGTTATTATCCAGTTATTATACTTCATTACTATATTCAAAAATAAAGTGCTAACAAAATATTTCAAACTGAAATGACTGGAAGGTCTACCAAAATGTATGCCAAAATAATTTTGTTAAAAATATAGAAACAATTAAGAAAATCTGAATGTAAACCAGCAAATTGGTGCACAGAGTCATTCATGCACACAAAACAAAACACAATAATGGTAACATAATGCAGTAAACAATCATTAAACAACAGAGGATGTAACGTAAAGCCCAAATGTATATAACTGATATGAAATCATTGATTTGTTTTATTTACTTCTACAAATTAATACAATTAACCAGTACAATTAATAGCATTTCACTGTAAAATTATATGAAATGCCTGGTTAGATGTTTTACAGTTTACATTTAACCTAGTAACTGTAGCATTATTACACAATATTATAGTTGCAATTACACTTATTATTTACAGTGTAAGCAAGATGTTGTTTAGAAGTATTATTTTGTGTCTTTTAATACAAGCATGCATTTCATACTGTAAAGGCCTATTAATTTAAAAAGGCTCCAAAAAGCTGCGTGTAATTATCTCTAATAAACTGATCTTCATTAATTACAGCAATGAGATGCTAATTTCATCTCTGATAAGACATGCATGAATAAGCAAGCGGGAAACACTGGCATACTGGGCAGTGATGAAGAGCTGAGTTCTACAAGCTGGACGATGCCATATGGAAAAGCCTGTTTGCTTTTGTTATTTATGGACTCTTGTCAAAAATGATGGATAAATGAACACAAAAGCGGCAGTCATTAACATGATTACTTGTAATCATGGCCATCATTACTTTTACAACTATATTTACTTTCTTTATTATCATTGCTGCAGAAATATAATTTTATGACTGCACCAGTACAACTTACATTACTGATCATTAGAGTTAGTGATATAATTAATATCACAGTTATAAAGTAATTCTGTTCTGAATATAATTGTCATTATATTGTTATTAAAATGATAGATTATAAAGATGGTAAACATGGTATTTGTGACCCTGAGACGCATTTGTAGCAATAGCCCAAAATACATTGTATGGGTCAAAATATTTATGCCACAAATTAAAAGGAAAATCATATAAATACGTATATAAATCATATAAATCATTTCCTACTGTAAATACATCAAACTTAGTTTTTAGTAATATGCATTGCTAAGAACGTAATTTTCTTAAAATTTAGATTTCTTTTTTCAAATAGTTGTATCTCTGCCAAATATTGTCCTGTCCTAACAAACCACACCAATGGAGACCAAGTTTATTTATTCAGCTTTTAGATTTTATATGAATCTTAATTTTGAAAAATGTAAATATATATTCTTCAATATAACATATTCTTTAATATTCATGTATGTCATAGAAAATATACTGTAAAGTCAGCTGTAGTTGAAATAGTTAGCCATGACATTCAGATAATAGACTTCACATATGTCACTTATTGTAAAAGCATGCCAAGCTGAAGGTTATTATTTGAAATTTCTGCAGCTGTTTTTCTCAAGATTTTGAGTTGCCTGAAAAATAAATAAATACAGATCATAGTCTGTTGAGTGAAATTATTTCCCTGACAAAAAAATACGAAAATGCAGTCTAAAAGCTTTAATATAAACAAAAAATAATTATTATTTAAAAATTGTTAATACCAAATAATAATGATGCAATTCAATAATAATAATAATTAAAAAAAACTTATTTTGCAGGATAACTGGAATACTGTGTTTACCAATCGACGAACAAAATCTGCTTTATAATTAAAATTTAATTATGTTTTTACTGCCTTTTGCTAAAAAGCAAACAATCATTTGAAGTGAACTGAAGTAAATGCTCGATCCACTCGTCGTGCGGCAGTGAGACTTTTTATACAGTTTGTTGTTTATGTTTGCTTGATAGAAAACTCAAAAGACCAGCAGACAGAATCCCAACCGTATCCGTTTGGCAATGAGCAACAGTGAATCTAAAACAGCAAAGGTTCCTCGCCTCTCAGGATATCAGAATCCAGCAGCCCTTGATCTCGACTGTGGCAGCGGCATGTGGATTGATGTGGGTAATGTAGTCAAGGCCAGCTGTTAGCATGAGGAGAATCGCTCGTGTCAAACACACTGACCCCCATTTCCAGCCTAATAATGCAGATCCATCCAGCCTCAGCCGGCCCTGTGCTTGCATATGGAAAAGGTGTCAAACGCTCAGCAGAAAGCCAGTCTGTCCCCCTGGGCTCTGTCGCATGAACTGTGTGTCACCTACATGTCTACCCCTCAAGTGTGATAACAGATCTGTGTATGATCTCCGAATACTGCCGACTCTTTAGCCCTGTAATGATGGCTGTATGACATTTGCTCCTCGCAGAATATATTGGAATTCATTTTTGGCGAAGAAGCCTTAATGTTTCCTGACATTCGCTCGGATTTCCATGAGCTGCGTTTGAGGATTAATTGCGATTTTCTGCTGAGCCGAAAATCCTTATCATGAGCTGGAAAAGAGTGTACATTGACATGGCATGACCGAACTCTCACAGGGCCACGTTTCTGTTGTTTTACTACAATGGCAAAAAAAAATAAAAATAAATAAAAACAGAAAGTCTTGAGGCCTTTTTTTTCTTCCTGAGATGGAGAGAAAAAAAAAACGCAGTGATAATATTCTTGTCTGGCTCAGAGGAGATACAGCGGGCGTCTGCGATCCGTCAATGTCAGCCTGAAGACAGAGGAAATGGGCGACGGAAGCGGACGGAATGGCTGAAGTGTGTGATTAAGAGTAATGACTAAAACATTGAGGGAAAAACTCGTCCTAAATCACTCATAAAGTGAGGTGCAATCGCTGCCGTCCCCCAGAACTCCATCAACAGCCAAACGCCTCCGGTTTTACCGCCCTGCCTCTCTCAGAGAGGGTGGTCCTGCGGATGATGGAGGGAAGGTTTTTCCACCAAGCGTTACCTACAAATAAACATCTCTCTGATGCACATTAGAGTGCATTTCTGTCTTCCTTTGGAGTCCCACAATGGCAGACTTTGCATCTTAAAAATACCCAACAAAACCCTGGAGGAGTGCCGGGCGCATTTGGCTGTCAGAGTTTTATTAATAGTAGCTTTATATATGGCGATGTCACCTCCATGTCAGAATAAATTCACAGGAAAAGATGTCTTAAATTCCCCACGTGGCAACGGGGTGACATTGATATCTCTAAGCCAACAGTTACGATTATGACACACACAAATGTTTTAATCGATTCGCTTGCACTTCACACGTTCTCTTAGGTCAGTCTAACTCGAGGGATGTCTCGCGAGTGTCAGACTTGAGACTCAATATGGATTTTATCCTGTAATGGAAATGCTTTTTTTGAGGGGAGATAAATTTATATTAAATCCCAATGCTGAATAAAGCCGAGGACATTTTCACTCACTTGTAAAGACCTCTGACATTGTACAGCAGCTCAGCGGCAAGATAACACCTATTTAAATGACAAAAGCACAACGGATTGTGTAATTAAATATCTGTCAGCTGAAAGTCACTCTTCCGGCATAATATAATACGATTTGTTTAGCTAATGCTACACCTTAGCGCAAACACCAACCGTGCTGTACATTTACTGGAATGAAACTGAACAAAAGGAACATGATATCCATCAAAGCATCAAAAAAACACAAAGCGAAACAGAGGATGAAGTCAAAAGAGGTGCTGTACCGGGGGAGGTTTCGCCCCCTCAAGTATATTTGTCTTGGGAGAGTGAACTTTGAGTCATCAAAATTCACTGAAATTCCACTTCTGAGCACCAATGCAGCTCTTCTGCCAAACCTGTCAACAGTGGGATGTCAGACAGCTTTTACACAGCGTGTACGGGGCACAGCGTTTGTCAAACAGATCTCTCTCTCCACTTACAGTGGTCATGGAGTCCAGCACCTCGGCCGTCTCTTGCCTCCAATCTCTCTCAGCGCCATCCATCACGTCTCCTCTCTGTAAATGGAGGGAACAAAACTTGCTGAAATGTTTCAGGGGTGGGACAAAGGAACGGTTTCTGAATCTCAAATGCTCCTTGTAGATGGATACATGGGCCGTGACTTTCTGATAGTCCTTTCTGCTTTTCATCTTTCTAAATTTAAACATGAATTTTTGGAGGTTACAAACACAAGGGCTTTTTTATTATTATTTGGATTATACGTTTAATGTCTGCTATTTTTTTCTTTATTTTATTTAGCAGATGGGCGAAAAGTATGTGTCACACTTTATATTAGGTGGCCATTGGTACAATGTAGTTACTGTGTTCATATTGTATTGCAAAACACTTTTGCTGCTGTTGAGCTTGGATATGGGTAGGTTAAGGCAGCTTTGGTGGTATGGGTAGGTTTAAGAGTGGGTTAAGGTGTAAAGAATGGGTCAAAAATGTAATTGTAGATGTAATTAAACAAATTAATTAAACATGTAATTACAAGGTTTTTTTAAAAAATGTAAAAAAAAGTATATAAAAGTATGGGTAACACTTTAGAATACTTTATAATTTCTTATTTACTGCATTATTAGTTACTAAGAAATATTAAAGAACTAACATTAACATCTAACTCACTACTAAGGAAGGTGTAGTTATATAACTACAGTAGCAACTGTGTTACAGTCCACAACTACTATTATGGAAATGAAATGTGCAAGTTTTTTTCTTCACACCCAAAAGGACTCATTTCTATAATTGTACATAATGAATATTGTTTCAGGTTTGTAAGTAAATCCTGTGAAATTATCTGACAATTATTTATTATGTAATATAAAGTGGGGAAAATCTGGTCTTGACTTTCTCACTATTGCGTGCATATTACTAGCATGTTGACTGTTCAATAATATTTACAAAGCACATATCGATGCCTTATTCTGCATGACTTCATGCCCCCTAATACCTAAACTTGTCAATTACCTTACAATTACTCAGAAGCAAATTAGAAGGATTTCACCTGCTTTTCTAGTGCTTTTGTTGCTGTTGATAGTCATTAGTGGAAGGTGTGTGTGCAGTTTTATTGAATTCTGTATTTTTTAGGACGTTATGACAAAGCTACTCTAAAGTCATTACTCACATGACAATTACAGGTTGTGGACCACAATTGTCAAATGTGTCAGATTTCAAAGTGCACACTTACGAGGGCCTTGTGACATTGAGATTAATGGGAATACTAATGGATAGCTCTCTTCAGGTATTATACTGAGATGCAAAGCACTTTGACAGCCTTTGGAGCCCCAATTTTCAAGCGAAAAGTTCATTACAGTACAAGTTTCTTTTTTCATCTCTTCTTGCTGAAATGTGTTCATCAGTTATCCCTTAAAGTATTGAGAGCGAGAGAAAAAAAAGGTTGGTCATCTAAAGAAAGTGGCACATCAGCCAATAACAGCTTTTGGTGATAGCTAGTTTTAGCTAGAAAGAAGGAAAGAAAGAAAGAAAGAAAGATCCACTTTAGACATCCTACTAACTTGTAGGACTAAGTAACTTTGTAGATACATGTCAACTGCACGTCAGCTAATTCTAATTAATTTGTAATTACATGTAACACTAACTTTCAGAGTATACTATTAGGGTAGGTTTAGGGTTAGTAGAATAAGTTGACATGTACAAAGTGTCTCTTAGTCAGTATGTTGTTTGTTGTGGACCCATCAAAATAAAGTGTTAGAAGATATTAGGCAGACAGTGTACTAATACTCTGATGACTGCTAGTTGACATGTAGTAAAGTTACTTACTGTTAGTAGAATGTCTAAAGCGAACTATTTTGTAACAAAATTTAAACTTAGTTTCTACTACATGTTTGTGAAATTCTCAAAACCAGAAGGTTTTTACCTTCCCATTTTTACCTTTCCCATTCAATTCATGTCCACTGAATAAATAAAGTTGCATCACGTTACTTTTACCAAGAAATATAAGTGAAGTAGCAGATTAGCCCAGATGCCATGTTTTTGAGCCAGAGACCCAACAGTACTGGCTTGTTCCCATTCAGTGCTTCCAGCCTGTGAGCTCACTGTGTTATTGCTGAGCTAAGAGGGGAAGTGCTTGTGTCCAAATATCTGTAGAGACAGAGGAAGTCAGACTGCTGGATGGACAGAGATTGCAAGTCCTCAAGTGAGGATTAGAGTGATTGCAGTATGAGCTGGATTTGGAAAATGCCACAAGTTTTTTTTTTTTTTTTTTTTTTTTTTGGTACATGAAAAGCATAGTCGGAGAAACACTGACAACATTTTCCCAAGATATGCTGGAGAAATGTCAACATGAGCAACCGTTCCATCACCCCAACTCCCTTGCCAGTGTTTATAAAAAAAAATAACAAGCTGGCAGGCTCTGAAGAAGTATATTTTGGAAAATGGTATGACAACAACAGATTAAAATGTTAGTGTTTACTGCTAATAAAATAAAGGTTAAACAAGAAGTTTACCAAAATAAATAACCTGATTTTATTCCTGCCCTGAATTATTATTTTTATTTCAATTTTTTATGTTAAATTTGAAATCAGTGACACTTAACTTCAGGTTTCATTTTTAAAGTTTGATTATTTATGCCTATTTTTTGCTTCAATTATTTTTATTTACTTTTTAATCTGTCATTGTAAAATCACCATCAATAAGAAAAATGTTTTCAATCATTAATATTGCAACTTCTTCTGACGGGATAATTTTTAATTTTTTTTTTATTTTTTGGACCTGTGTGCAATTGGGTGACCGGATAAAAATATTAGTCAGGATTAACAATGCTGTTATTGATATGTGTGTTGTTTTATATCCATACTTATTAGAAGCTTATTAGAAGCTGTTCTCATAAACCGATTTCAAGCTGATGACGAGCGGTTTGGCATGACATGCAAAAAAAAAAAAAAATACAAATGTAAAATTTTCTGTGATGCATAATTCTACAAATAGCATGAATAAATAGCATGAATAGCAATGAGTAAATAGCATGAATAGTACAAATAGCATTTGCCAGCTCTCTGTCTTTCACTCTTAAAATTTGTCTTTCCCACATCTGCACTACAAGCGAGTTGCACACTGCACGGTTGACAGAAGAATTGTCACAGTTTACACGCATTTCTTTTTTACGTTTGGCCTGTATTTAAACCATTAGCACTCTTACGCACTCTGAATGCATGCTTAACAATTGCCCCATTGTAAAAATAAAAATACACACTGCAGGCAAACATTTGAATTCATATTTTTGATAAAAACAAAATTACCCCCTCCACAACTCAAATTAAAAATAAAAAAGAGTCACCTATATAAAAAAGGAATTCACCCCATTTTCAAAAATGAAACTCAGGCCCTAAATAAACGTTCAAATGTTCAAATGTTTCGTTATTAAATTTTACTATTGCACCTGTAGGCTTTTTTCCTCTTTCTCATTTCCTATAGTGATTTATAGAATTCGTTTGTGTGAATGAATGAATTAATTTTTTATAATTTGTTTTAACAGTATTATCTGATTTACGAAAAACATTAAAAGTAAATCCCCTCTGTAAAACCATTAACTATTATTGAGCTACTTAATTGAAAAAAGCTAAATTTTGAGCCTAGCATTAAGCAATGTTCAGATTTTAGGAGATATATGTAAATGAGTGCATATTTAATCAAATGACAACTCATTTGTGTATTAAAACATAACATTTCAGAACACCTCTAATACATAACAATTGTCTTAATGTACAGTGATTATTCATCGGGGGAAGTATGGTTACATCAATTAATTAAATTTGAATTAATTAAATTGTAACCGTATTTACATGCAGTGTCTTGCCTTAACCGATGTTAAGAAAAGAAAAGAAAAGATTAATGCACTAACTAACATATAGAAGCTTGTTTTAAAGTGTTCCAAATATGTTTCTTTGCGAATGTCATGGTTTATGGTTTTAATCACAGTTATTATTCTGATGAACTATTAAAGATTTTAAATTCATTTACAAAATTGCAGATTAATTTCATGCCCGAACCCAGCCGGACAATAAAACCCTTTCAAACCTAACCGACAAGAATCCAGGTGTCAGAGAGGACGATTTCATGGTCAGACCGTCGGAAAATGTATCTTTGTAGCAACATCATCTACATAAAGATGCTGATGGTCTAGTGAAAGTAAAAAAAAAAAAAAAAAAAAAGAAAAAACACAGTCGTCAGCAGAGCACAATTACACATCTCAGATCGTCACAAACACACACTATAGATGGGAAGGTAAAATGCTCAATTAAGCATGCTATGGTAATGGCTGCTCTTCCAGCCTGTCAGGATCCTGGAGGTGTACATGTTTTCTCTGCAGACAGCTTGATGCGCGAGCATGTGCTATTCTGCTGAGACTGGATTCTGTCATCTCACAAATCTGATGTCCGACTATGGGTACTTGAGAGGAAATATGCTACGCTGTGTTTTTAAGGGAAAACTGTCATAAAAGTAACTTAAATACAGTTTTTTTCTAAAAATTAATAAGCTGGTAGGAGTATTGCAAAAATGTATATATTTTAAACATTTCTGGGAATTAAAAATACATTTAATTTAGGAAGTGGACTTGGAACTAATCACAGTATTTTGGAACTAGACACATTTTTTGAACATTTCAAACATGAGCAATTATTAGTGTTAATTGAGCACATAATAATGGCTTATTCTGCATGACCTTATTCTACATCCCTGAATCCCACCCAATACATAAACTTTACATCTACCTTACTAACTATTAATTAACAACAAATAAGGAGTTTATTGAGGCAAAGGGAATAGATAATAGTCAATAACTGTTCCCTATTCTAAAGTGTTACCATTAGTGTCAGTAACCAACTAGTCAGTGTCACCCCTATTCTTATTACCTGACTAAAGTATAGTGAGAAGGGTACATAAAAAGCATGAATTTTAGGGTTTTAAGTTTTATGTTAAACCCACTGTATTGTATATAAATATACTACAGTCTATATACATATAAATTACTTAAGAAGTAACTGTTACAGGAGAAAAAGGATAATCCCTTAATTAATTAAATAACTAATTATTTAGTAACAAATTACACCCTTTTTTTGTATTGTTGCTAAGCCCTCTTAAAAACAGAAGAATGACATTATTATTAGAAGTAAAATAAGTAGTAGTACTTTTAAAACAGTTAGCAAATGGCTCAGTCAAAATAAGATCTTTGTACCTTATCATTTTTTTCCCAATCGAGTAAATCATTTCAAGTATAATTAGGGTGTTTTTAGAGATTTAAAAAAATACAAATCCCAACCAGAAGTATTAAAATTAATTAATTTAAAATAGGTTTTTATAGATTTTCATTGTTTAATGATTCTAAGAATGTAATACATGATTCTATTTTTTACCCTCAAAAGAACGTCTTGTGGGTTTTAGTTTAGCTCTAAATTGTCACAACATCTCTGTCTGCAAGAGTGTAGGGTAACACTTTATTTTAAAGTGTCATAGTACAGAGTAATTACCTAATTAGGTACTTAGTAGTAGCTCTTGTACTTACATGAAATAAAATGTACTTTTCATCTAAGTTATGAAACAGCCTGTACTCACAGTCTGTTACACAATTACTTGTACACTTAAGTACAATTTTGATACACTTTATTGATACACGTTATACATAACGTATAAAGTCTGTTACATGCATAATTACAATCTAGTTTTACGATAAGTACATTTTGTTTTATGTAAGTACAATGGCTACTATTAAGTACTTACTAGTTAATTACTCTGTATTATATGAATAAAGTGTTATCTATTGTAGTAATGCCAGAGACTTATTACCCCAGTTCAGGTGTGTTGAATTAATGTTGTAGCTAAAGTGTGCAGCCATACAATAACATTACTAGCTGTGTAACCACCATAGTATGATGTAGTATTGCAGAAACTACCTAGCTAGACATGACTCCTCCCGACTTTTCCCAAAACCTTGTTGGCTAAACAATATGTGGTCGGCCATTAAATTATATCCATTAACTAACTATTAACTTCAAATTTGCCTCAATAGACTCATTTATGTACTCATCTGTGGTGTTGGGAAGTAACTTACATGTAACAGTAATACATCATTTACTTACAAAATGAATGAAACTGTAATCAGTTACAATTACTGATATTATTGTTGAATAATATTTGTATAGCTTTGCCTGTTTTTGATACGCACAATGCCTCAAACTGCCATTTCAGAGCTTTTTAGTAAAGCAATCCTATTTTGATGCTTTTGATTGGTTTTCTTGTTTGAATTTGGAGAACACCGTATTTGTTGATTATCCAATCAACATTGTCACTGACAGCTTTAAGCTACAAAAATTGTCTGAGATTTTTTAAGTACAGAGAATTTAAGTACGGCTTAATAATTAACTACATGTATGGTTAGGGTTAGGATTAGTATTAGGGTTTGTCTTAGGGTTACTTGCATGTAATTATACATAAATGTATTGTTATTATGATGGTAAACACTTGTACAATGTGTAACAAGGACACCTTTAAATGCAGGGTTACCAAGACCTCAAACTTTATCACAACTTTCTGAACTTTCTTTGCCCAGCTCTTAAACGAGAGAATCATTTCTGCTCCTCGAGGCCATCTTGATGGATCGGTGAGGTTTGAGAAGTCTAATGTTTCTCAATGCTCTTCAGAACAGATTAATCATAGTGTCTGTGGATTATTCTCTCAAACTAATCACTGGCTTCACTGGCAGATGTAACCGAAATCAGCCCTGAACATATTACAGCCACGCCTGACAGCCTCTCTCACACATCTCATTACAACCCATTCATTCTGTCTGGTATTGAATGTTTTTAAGACAAGAAAGAGGGTTATTTTAATGCAGAATGATACCGGCCCATAGCCAGAGATGAAAGAGGGCGTTTCTGCCCACTGGTGCTCTGGCTGTCGCCCGCAGTAACATGTTGTGCTTGTTTGGTGTTCATGGCTGCATGCCTGTCAGTGCACGCCCAGTGACATCCTACTGTTCTGAGCACTTGACTGACAGCTCAGGCAGCCAGCACAAGCAGGAAATCAATAAAGCTGGACCCTCTAGACCCCGCTGCTGGACACTCTGCCAATCACCAGCCAGACAATGTGGGACTACAGCCATTTATGAACAAAGAGAGTCCTAAAGAGCAGACCAGCCCTAAAACGGGCAGATGCTGTCTTCCTCATCTATACTTCTTATTAATTTATTTTCATATATGCATACTGTAAGTTTTACTGAAAATTAAATCTATAATCATGCTATAATTTCGGGTATATTTTAAATGAGAAAAAAGCTATTGCTATTGGTTTCAGCTGATATACCATATTTTGTCAGTGTATGCTATTTGTGAAGCTTTATCATAAAACATCATTTTGATAATACTAAGCAACTGACCAAATAACTAAATAAATAAGCGTCTGACAATATTGTAAGTAAATACACAATTAAATAGTTTTTCCTGGATTTCAACTGTGTTACAGACAAACAGTGATTAGGTTAACTTTAAATTTTAATTATGTAGTTCAATTGAAGTTCTACAAAAATATTGTAATGTTTTAACATTTTATACTGTTAATATACTCCTTGACAATAGGTCATTGGTGATCAAAAAAATTAAGAGGACATTTACTCTAATGTCTTTAATCATATGGCTTTGGGATTTTCATGTTTTTTGTTTTGTTTATACTAATTTCTAAGAAACATGAAAAAGTGTGAGATTAAAGCATGTATTAAATTAATAAGTAAAATAATATATGGCAAACAGTTATGAATAAAATATAAAATAGTGTAAAGTATTACATACAATAGTATAATAAAACAAACCATAAGTGGAAATATGTGAATATGTTTATTTTTCAGTGTAACACAAGACGTCATTCAGAGGTATGAGACATGATTTTAAGATATGAGTCAGGTTTTTTTTTTTTTTTTTTTGGATCATACTGTAAAAGTCAATTAAATTAAATGTTCTTTTGAAGCCCTTTGACTTACATTGTTATCGACAAAAACATCAACATCATTCAAAATATTTTCCTTTTGTGTTGCACAGAAGAAAAGAAAGTCATACAAAATTTAAAATGATCCAAGGGTAAAAAAAAAAAAAAAGAAAAAGAGAAATAAATGTTTTTTGACTGAATTGTTGAAAACTAGTTTATAGATTCAAGGTTATACTTTTTTTCATTTATTTTTTTTATTTTTAATAAAGCTTCAATTTGACTTTTTGCTGAAGAACAGAAAGGTTGTTTCCAAAAGGTTGACATTCAGCAAGCAGCTGCAATTTTGACCCTATTGACAGCCTATGCTGTACACACACGCTCGCTTCAGCTGAATATGTGCCTCGTGTCAGTCCTGAACAAGAAAAGACAAAAACAAAGCATTTTTGCAGCATTTCAGGAAGAATTAAATGCACATGAATTTTGAGACGCTGGCAGAAATGAGAGGAAACGACGGTGTGAGTATTTTAAAAAGCAGGTGCCATCGGATGAGAGGAAATCAGCGTCACTCGCTGCAGAAACACAAATGCACAACGCTCCTGCATCAATTTACAGCAGCCAGCGACAGGCATCTCTCTCCTCTCGCTCTTTCTACTCTCCTCTCCCCCGCTCTTCCATCTATAGATGAATATGTTATTCTACCCTTTTGCTGCCAATTTATTTCACGGGGTGTATCTTTGCGAAACGGAATGGAAAAGTGTTTTATAGTCTTGTTTCCCATCCTGTGCATCCCCCCTGCAGATTAGGACAGCCCAAACAGGATATGAAATGCCGCTGGAGTCTTCAGCCAGAGGTCATTCCCTTGTGTGTTATAATATCTTCTGCCTGTGGGCCAATCACCTGGGTCTTAGGTGAGGAGTGCACATCAAGTAAAGGTGGAACATGGCAAGGGCAGTGAGTGGAGATCAGAAGGTGCTGATCCGCAATTTTCACAGCGCTGAACAGCGGGCCACCCTCATTGTGTTTCAATCAAAGGTGATTCGGCAGGGCTTTTTCCTTCTCTGTACAGCCATCTGTCAGAGATGTGGCCACTGTATGGCTATTTTCGGTCCATCAGGTGTACTATAAACCTGTTTAGTACATCATCACAGAGACACTTCAACTCTAGGTGTCCATCAAACTAATCTGAAGCCAGTTATGGCCTCTACTCTTTTGCACAGCTTTCACTTGCTTTCTGTCGAGCATCTGGGTTTGTTGCCTCACTTTTATTTTATTTTCTGATTCAGATTCGTCTGTGTTTAATTCCGAAGAAGCGATGATTACGGCAGGCACTTGTGATCAGTGTTGCTGATAAACAGGGCAGCTACAAGTAATTATAATTATCATAATAATTATGTTCATGACATACTTGGGTTTTTCTTCAACTGCAAGCGCTTTTAGCCCAGTGGATTTTAGAAAATAAACTTTTGAAGAAAAAAGAAAACTCTTTTTAGAACCACATCATGAATCATGTATTCAATGATATATATGATATAATATATGTGTGTGTGGTAAAACTATTTCCCTTCCTATGCTGAATTTCATAGCTGGCATTTTATGTATCTTAAACACATTTCAATAACATTTAATAGGACGTTTTTATTGTGACCTTCATTCGATAAAAAAGAGGAGGAAAAAATGTTACTTTTAATAAAACACACCCCTGGGATATAAAAGTGCCCGTGGTTAAAGAAACACCCAATTATTGCAGCAGAATTGAATGTTTTCAGTGTAATAAAATTGTGAAAAGAAAAGAATCAACATGAAATCAATATTACATTATATTATATTATATTATATTATATTATATTATATTATATGCTAAATTAATTGTGCAATTCATTACATTCCAGTAACCTTGTCTTACATTTTTCTCATTTAAAATTCATTGTTTCAGCCTGAAATATGTCTCAATGGCAAAATAAAAAAGGATTACAAACTATTTGTATTAAACTCATCTCACTTTGAGCAACAGTGAAGATAACGAATTCTGCAGTAAAAGTAATAAGAAGGGTAAAGAAAGAAAGAAAGAAAGAAAGAAAGAAAGAAAGAAAGAAAGAAAGAAAGAAAGAAAGAAAGAAAGAAAGAAAGAAAGAAAGAAAGAAAGAAAGAAAGAAAGAAAGAAAGAAAGAAAGAAAGAAGTTATCTTTGAAATAAAACAAAACGAAAAAAGCTGATTTTTTGAATGAAATATTAATATGCAGAGAAGGTTGTGAAACTACAAAACCTCTATAGAACTCGTTTAATAGTAATAATAGCTGGAGTGCACAGTGAATGAGTTTACAAAAAAAGCAAATACTGGATTTCTGAAGTCCAGATTTGTACAAACATATTTGTTTGTAGAAGAACTTGAGGTGGTCTGGCTGTAACCCCCCTCAAAATTATGCATTGAAGGATTAGTTTACCCCAAAAAATGCTGGTAATATTTGCTTACCCTCATGTTGTCCCGAACCTTTTGTGAGCGACTTTCTTCTGTGGAACACAAAAGGAGCAATTTTTAAGACATCTATTGAATTGTAGGAAATGCGATTACAATGGGGACTAAAGTCACATGGATGTTTTTCTCTGAAACTCAAGAACATTTCCAGCACAATGTGATTTTCTAATCTCAGCACAAGGGCATAGTCTGTGTATTCAGAGTGTGCATGTGCATACAGGCCTGGGTGAATGGGAGATATTTTTATACTCAACCTGTGCTTGCTCCCATGGCTCAGAAACTGAAGCACATTTGGTGTCACTACTCTAAATGTACCCAAAAAGGAACTTCATTGCTTTCAGTGAGAAACCTTTTACGTCAATGTGCAGATGCAAAGAGCATGGGTATTTTATCATCATGAAATATATTGTGGCTATTTATACATTTTTAAGTGACGGTCATTCCCAGTGTCAGTTTTATGTATTGTTGGATTTCAGCATTGGATATTCCAATTATAATTTAGTTCAAAATTGTAGAGAGACACAATCTGAATCTGAAAACATTTGAAAACATAAAGACTTTTTGCCTTTTTCACATTTTTATGAAATACACAGAGATATCACAATATTGGGAGCAGAAAGTAAGTGAACCCTTGAATGCTTCTATAAACACACTTGTTTTAATTATATACACGTATAACGTATATAATATATGAGGGTGTGACATTTTATATTGTATACTGGCACTGGGACCAGAACACATATTTTCCTTTTTTTTTTTCAATTTTTGTTGATTTATTTGTCTGCTATGCATCATTCTCTTGTTGAATCACCAGACCTTTCTAAAGATTGAAAACATGATCTGCTGTCCTGCAGTCACCTGTAAAATGTCTTACAGTATTGAATTTATTGTTCCTTCAGTGATTGCAAAGCGTCTAGGCCCTGAGGCAGCAAAGTAGTGCTAAACCATCATGCTCCTTCCACCATGCTTTACAGTTGGGATGAAGATTTTGCTTGTGTGCAGTGGTATGTTTCCTCTAAGTCACAGGTCAGAAGACTGTTCTGCACATTTTTTATGATACATTCAGCTCAGTTCATGGGGTTATCTTTTAGATAATATACGAAAGACATGCAAAATCTGCAGAGCCGTCAGTCCCCAAAAATTGAGAACCTTTTTCAGGTGACACTTTATATAACAAAATGTAACTGTAAAATATAGTTACAGTTACAGTACAGGATAGGTTTAATAATAAAAAAAGAGAAACAAAAACGTCAAAAAGTAAAAAATAAAAAACAGGTAAAACAAAAAAGTTTGTAAAAAAAAATTGTATACACTCTGATTAGTCACAACATTAAAAACAATTATAACTAATATTGTGTAGGTATTGTGCTGCCGAAACAGCTCTGATGCACTGGGGCATGGACTTCTCAAGACCTCTGAATGTGTCTGCAGCTTCTGGCACCAAGACATTAGCAGAAGATCCTTTAAGTCTTGCATGTTGTGAGGTGGAGCCTCCATGGATGGGATTTGTTCATCCAGCACATCACATAGATGCTCAGTTGGATTAAGATCCGGGTAATTTGGAGGCCAAGGCAACTCCTTGAAACCTTTGTCATGTTCCTCAAAAAAGTGTTATCCTGCTGAAAGAGGCCAGTGACATCAGGGAATATCACTTCCATGAAGAGGTTTACACTGTCTGCAAAAATCTTAGGTAGATGGGACGTGTAAAAGCAACAGTCACATGAATGCTAGTGTGCAATGATAACCAGCAGAGCATTATCCAGAGGATAACCTCATAAGCCTCATATAACCTCATACCACATAGTGAACGACAAACAAGTATTCAGCTGTCCAACTCATCTAAATGAAAGCGTGGTTTATTACACCAGGTAACCCTCTTCCATTGCTCCATGGTCCAGTTCTGAAGGTCACGTTACACATTGCAGGCATTTTCAGCGGTGGACATAGGTCGTAATGGCACTCTGTTCTGTCAGTTAATACATGGTCCCATATGCAGCAAATTGTGATACACCATGTGTTCTGAAAAACTGCCATTATAGAACTTCTATAATTGAATTATAGTAGATCTTGTTGTTAGTGTTATTGGACCAGACAAGATCGCCTTCGCTCCCTACATGCATCAACAAGCCTTGGGCTCTTATGACCCTGATTTCGGTTCATTGATTGTCCTTCCTTGCACCACTTGGTAGGTACTGACAGCTACGCACTAGAAACACCCCATAAGATTTGCTCTGTTTGGCCTTTGTCAAAGTCACTCAGATCTATTCACTTGGCCGTTTTTCATGCTTCCTATACATGAAATTCAAGTACTGACTGTTAATCTGCTGTCTAATTTGCCCCGCACCTTGACAGATGTTACTGTAATGGTATAATCAATGTTATTCACTTCCCATCAGTGGTTTTAATCTTGTGGCTGATAAGTCTATATAATTCTTACTTACCAAATAGAACAAAAGGGGATCAAACCTCACCGAATTTTGATTTAGCCTCATAATCATTTGGATTGGAATTATGGTTTCCATGCTGGCACCCAAAGGATCCCCTATGATGAGTTCAAAAGCTTGGTGAGTAGGTGAGAATTATTCATGCTGCAGTGCTGACTGTCATACATAGCTGAGAGCATTTTCACACTCCAGTGTTTGGTGCAAACCTGAGTTCATTCAACATCAGAGTCTGGCTGCTGTGAAAACAGAACCAAGGTGCATGCCAAGAAACTTGGTACAACATGAGTAGTACTGTGATGTTGTGGACTTTAGTATGTTTCACATTCGGTATGAAAGGTAATCTAAATACAGCATACAAAACTACTGTTCATCTTTTGCTCAATGGAAGAAAGATTGGAATCAGTGTTGGGGTAATGCATTATTAATAAAGTTACATAATCATATTTTTTAAGTAACTAATTAACACATTACTTTTTAATTTGCAAGAAAAAAAAATCTTTCTATTTACTTCCTTTTTTTCAGATATGTAATGCCTCATGAGGCTTATGAATGTGCGTATAAATAGTACACCAAATAAAAACAAAACTTGGTACAGATATACAAAAATGAACTTGCTACACGATGGGTAGGATTATGACATATTTACTAAACACACACTAACAAATTTTGAAAGTCATGTGAAAATTATATATACACCAAAATTAGTGTTTGCATATCAATACTCATCTCACTTGCAAACAAGCAACAACAAAAAAACGATTCAGTATTTTTGAAAATGAATGAAATATTATGATACAAACTCAAAATATGACACAAACCTGCAATAATTAAATATGTAAAATAAAGTTTTTTTTTGTTTTTTTCCCTGCTGACTTTCAATGACGTTTAGGCACAACCTGTGGTAAAATTTTCGGTTGATAATGACAATTCCAGGACCTAATAAAATGTTAGACTATTAGTACCTTTTGGGAATTGTGCCTAAACTCAACAACCATGGGCTTCACTAAGCAACTGCCTGAGGATTGCAATCTCAAGATAACTCACACTCACAAGGCAGGGGAACGTAATACAGACACATCTAAATGTTTCCTGTTTGCAATTTTCCCAGTCCGAAATGTCAAGACGTTCAAAAGGAACTGTTGAAGTCAAGACAAGATCTAGAAGACCAAGAAAAATCTCTAATAGAACGGTTTGCAGTCTATTTTGAACAGAAGAAGATGTTCTTTGGAAGTTTTGGTGCCCTTGCTTTCAGTCACACTCAAATCTGAATGACATCAGAACATTTCGTGCTGTTGCCATCACAATACTCAAATATCTGAACCTCACAATACTTAGATAAGCTAGAGGCATGTCTAAGTTAAAAACAGAAGACTTTGGCAACAAACATCTTATTATAAGAAGGAAAATGCATTTGTATATGTTAAATGGTTGGGTACAGTACATGTTTTGTGTTCCAGCAAGTGGCTTTTGTACTGCATGTTCTGTGTGGACACTAGACCAGATTTCTTCATGTAATACCGCATCATGGCATGATAAAAAAAAAAAAAGAAGAAGAAGAAGAAAAATTGTGTTTAAAAATAATTTGGACTTTTCCAAGGGCTCCTGAAAAGCTCCTGCTCACAGTTTTTAAGTATGATTTGTATTCTTTACTTGCTACACTTCACAGCAGGTGTGCAACTGATGAGATTGAATTTTATTTTTCTTGAGATTAGAAAATGATGGGAAAGACAAACCTGTCACCACATATACCGTTTGATATTCTATATACACAAAATATATACAAACTAACAGTGCATAAACCATTTAAATTAGAACTTTATGACTAATATGAATGTGTTACTGCCATTCTGTCATTTGGTAAACATGATAATTCTTTGAAAGCATTTGATCTTTTTATTACCAATCAATGACGTTAATGAGAAGACACCCATCTGTTATAACACAGATGGTCACTGAGCTGTAAAAGGAAACACAGGTATGAAATCACTCAAACACAGAAGACGCTTTTAAAATAACAAGTGTAAGTAAATAGAAATTGCTTATAATTATTTGCTTATTTGCACAGATTTTAGGAAGACTTTCAAATAAGATTTCTGGGAAATGAAACACATTTATCACACATTTATTTATGCTGGTAGGATCCAATTCCATGTCCTCATGTTTACAGCTGCACTTTATACATTCTGAGTCACAGGTCTAAAAGAAAAATATTTCTGATTGCAGCAAGGTCTTTGCAATGGCATATAGGACTTGCTATTCTGTGGTGGAAAGTATAGCTTAAATATTTTATTTTCTTAAACTGAGAGATATAGACATGCTCCTGATATGCAGAGACTCCCATGCGTATTTTGTTTATAACAAACAGAATTCATATTGCATCATGTCACATCATTAAGCACCAATGTTCCTTGAAAGCTGATGGGCACATTGCTTGGCAGCTTCACATAAAACCCTCACACTTGTTGATTTTCAAAGCACATGTAAACTTTCAGTTTGTGTTCTTTTTTAAAAAAAAATCTATAAAAACATCATTAAAACGTTTTTGACAAACAATTTTTTAACCTTCTCTATAGTTTCACCATTTGATTTTTTTTTTTTTTTTTTTTTGCCACAATTATTTTTGCTTCAACCAGTCCTTTTTGAGGCTTTTATATTGATTGCTTAGTCCAAACCAGAGTTTGATTCCACTCCACTCCCTCCTCCCCTGCAGTTCTCTTTCCACTTTGTGTAATTTGAGTTAAAACAGCAGTATGTTTGTGTACACTTTTGGTTGTCCACTATGTTTTTGTCCTTTTGGATTTACCAACAAAACTTTGTTTGCAAAAAAAAAAACAGCAATTTTTTGTTTGCAATAAACCTTGAAATAAATAGAATTTACTTGTAGATGAGGGAAATTCATTAGATGTGACAGGTATAATCAAGAGAACAAACTTGCAAATTTGACACCATTAATAACATGTCACTATTGCAAAGTAAATGCAGACTTCTGATTAAACTAACCTCAAACCAACTTTTCAAACTGACGTTTAGAAAAAAATGTTTCAACACAACATACAACATCATAAAATTTCTGTATCTGTAAAATGAACTATCCCTTCAACTGCTACTAGACAATAATTAACTGCTACTAAGGAAAATGTTATTCCACATCAACAATACAATGAGTAGAAATTTACATACATAACTGCACTCAGGCATCTGTGCTAGTGTTCTGAGATAAATACATGGATGGTTTTTTTGAGTCAACAAAGTTGTGAAGAATTTCACTGTTCATTGGTGCACTCCTGAGCCATCTGTTTCTTTGTGTTAAAACACTTGGCATCAAAGACGTATATTGCTAACAAGCACTTAGCTATCAATGTTGGTGTCAACAACCTTGTAAAACAAATATGTTAATTTTTTACTCAAGTTGTTTAATCATGTTTTACCATAGTAAACCCTATGATGTTTAACACCTCACAGGCAACATAAATCAATGATGATTAAGGAACTGTTTTATTACAATTCCTTAATAACTGAATGGCTCAAGATGATTGGCATAATATTATGTAAAATGTTATGTGCACATTGCTGCAGTACTTTGTGCTTGAATGTATATTATTCAAAAATGGGTCTCAGGGGCATTAGAGGACTAGGTTACCATTAAGGGAAATCCAAAGATGACCAAACTTTTTGAACCCCAAATTTGTCCAATTTGTCACTTATTTCTTCTGAACATAAAATGAGATAAAACCAGAACAATTGAACATAATTATTTATTTTTGCATTTCCAAGGTGAGCACAGACCCAGCTGATACTACAGGCAAAGTACGTATCACACTTACAAGCAGGCAGTAAAATTAGTAAGGAGGTGTTGGCACTTGATGCCTTCTAGTATTCAAAAATAGCACAACAGAGCACAGCTGAACAAAACTGAATGGTGCAGGAATCTAAAGACATAATATTCAAAACTGAACCAGAACTTGACAGACATCTTGTAAAAAGGTGCTCATCGCACTGACAATGTAACAAAACTCAACGGACAAAGACACCTGTCTGATGCATTGGTAGCACAGACAGAAAACAAGAACAGGACTTAAATGTATTTCCACCTTGGAATGACTGACAGCACGATTACAAAATGGATTGCTGTGTACTGTACAGCGTCTATGGCAGTACTGTAGTATAGAAACAAAACAAAATATACATTGACATTGAAAGGCACCATATGTTATCACTTTATTTCAATACTCTACTATAGACCTCCTGCTAAGTATGAGTAACTTTGCATCTGCATGTCAACTACCAGAGTATTTGTATTTATTGTGATGCTCCCCCAATGGACATTCTACTGACTATAAGTAACTTTGCAAGTACACTTCAATGTATTCAATCCAGTGAAATCCAAATGTTATACATAAAAGACTAACCTAAACCTGCCTTGAAAGCCAACAATTTGGCTCATATTGGGTAGGAGACCTCTAGACTGGATGCTTGAAACTGTTCAGATATTTCATTTTGGGTCCTAGACAAGTTTTCTGTTGTATTCTGCTATAGCACTGCTCCTTAAATTTTAACATCTGATTCTGATTATAATGTAAAGATATATGTGTTACAAATGTAACATCTACCACTAGGCCTCCCATGAAGGTATACATAGCTGGCAAGGTTTGGACAGCCATGCTGTGATAGCAAAGAGTACATGAAGAATCTGTCTGGGCAATCAAGTATCTCACCGCAGGGCACGTAAGGCTAATCAGCGTCCCCCGCAGCAGACGTGCTTTTGGGGGTGATGTCATAGTAGATCTGTTTGCTTGAAACATGAGCTTAGGTGATGAGGTCCTGGTGCACACTTCAATTGTACACGGTGATTGAACACGTTTTTCTTTTAATAAGAGCCCAAGTGTTTCAATGCTAAAATTGTTCATGAGGCTGTTAGGAAGAGACAGTCCTTTAAGAAAATACCGTAACTATGTTATGACAGGAAAAATATCCAGCCATGTTAAAAGAAATGCAATTTACAAAGTTTACACCCCTTGACTGTTCATACATTAAGCTGCATTCTTGAGAATTAGTGAATGTTTTCAATGTTTAATGATAACTCAATTGTCCTCAGTATGAAATACCAGCCTGATCTCATGGCAATTTGTACCTATTTTATGAGGTGACTAATCCATATGAATTTGTATGATTATTTTTGCAAGATCTTGATTTTTTTAACAAGTTACACAATTCATATCAATTTGCACAAATGACCTACACCTAATTCCACCCTTAACCTACCCATTACTTGGGTGTAGAAAAATCATACAAAATCGTATGGGTGAGGTTGTATCAATTAGCCACCTTATAAAATATATACGATTTGATTGTGAGCTAGCGTTGGAAATACTGTCACTATTGGAAAGGGCTCAATATGTTAAATAACCAAATAATGTGCTGGATGTCGAGATTTTTACTTGGAACACTATTAGGCAGTTTAACTGGACTAATGAAGAACATCACAAACCATAAAAAACAGCCACTGATCATTAAGGTAAAAACAATTCTAAGGGATATAAACTTTTGAACAGTTTAACTGTTTACCTGTGGGATCAGAGTGATTACATGGATTTTAAAACTAACTCCTTAAACAAAAATATGACCCATTAACAAAGATGACAGCAAGCAATGCATGTGGCAGCCAAGCAACCGCCATTGAGATGTTAATGAAGAGCTTTTTCCAGATATTATCCACAAAGGGTAATTTAAGAGCTTGCTATGCTAATCAGGTTACAAATGTTGTGTACACGTAAATACTACACCTACAATCTGCTTAGGCTTCTAATGTCAGTTTCTAAAGGAAATGCTTTGTGATAAAGGGAATTCCCTATTTCACAGTTCCACAGACAATAACAGAATTCATTTGTTTACAATTCCTGTCACTTCCCATAACTGCTGTGTCCCAGTTACAGTGCTTTTATCGAGGGAACACTGCATACTCTGAAATGTCAAATGTGTATGTATAGCTGTCTACCTCAGGCAAAGATATGCAGGCCCTGAAGGATTGGCCCAATATGCATACAGCTTATGCATCGGATCCATATCAAGCAGTCTCATCTCATTCCATCGCAGAGGGCTTAGTTATTATATTCTCTGCCCTGCCAGGCTGTACGGCTTTGCCAGAGCCTGCAAAACAATTGTAGGGAGATGTCTGCAGAGATGTGTGGAAAGGTGGGCTGGCGTCTGACAGCCATGCTCAAAGATGAGTCTTTAATGCATGGCTCAGGGGACATGCCATACCAGGGTAGGAAAGGCAGTGAGTGCTGATGTTATTTCATGTGTTTTTGACCCGTTGAAGTGTTTACTTGCAGACGGCCAATCCGCGATGTGTGACAGAGGGCTGCTGTTGACTGTCATTTCATCTGCAATGTGAGAGCTGTGGTGTGACTCGGTTATTAGTGCTATATTCAGGTGCACATTTAAATGACACAGAGAGCAGATATAGCTAGCTAATAGGGATATGACTAAAAATGCACTTCCACTTGCTGTGGACATGTTGCTTGACAAAATCAGCATTGTTCGAGAACTTGTAATTCACTAGTCACATTGTTCGGTCTTCCATGCGCTCCCACAGTTCAGGAGTGATTTAGACGCTGATAGAAGATGCCAAATGCAATGCACATTACAGCACATGCCAAATGCAATGCTAACATCAGCGAAATTAAAGGTGAAGTGTGTATTTTTTTGCAAAATACTTTCTCCTGTAAAAGTTAATGTGTGGAGACAACTGAAGTAAGCCATTCGAAGTTTGACTTCCTGAAAGGTGTAAACAGTGCAGTTTCAAGAAAACTGCTGTTTTAAAGTAGGTCAGCTTCCTTCTGGCTAAATCAACGCCACAATTATTTCATAATAGACATTTGCCAGTTGATTTTTGTCTTTCTCTTAATTGGAGAAAACAATGCAATAAACCTATATTTTTTTTTCTGTCTCTGGTGTTACAGTATAGTCACTACTGAATGGTTTGGGAGTTTTTGTAGTCTTGTGTGGCCATCAGCCAATCAGCACTGTCATGACCTCATTTTTCTGCCGCATTGGTAATTAGTCACATGGCATTTACAGCTCAAGTGAAGTGTAATATACTGGCAAGCCACCCACACACATACTACTAAAAAAAAACATTAATAAAAGTCAAGATCTAATTTTGAAATTCTGTTTAATGGTGCAGACATTACATACTTTACATTTGAAGGAATACTGATGATGTTAAAAACATTTTGGACACCGTTTAAAAAAAACAAAATTTATATTTACATTCATTTTGATTCTTTTATCTAGGTTACAAATTATTTTAATAGTCCACTTCATTTAAAAATTAGAGTATTAGTGGTAGTATTTGGTTCAGATAAGTAAAATGAGTTTGCATGTACTTGCAAAGTTACTTATAGACAGTAGAATGTCTGTTCGGGGAGCATCAAAACGTTTTAGCCGATATTAAGCAGACTGGCAGTTGACATGTTGCAGCAAAAACACTAGTAGTTAGTAGAATGTCTAAAGTAGTATCAAAAGTATCAAATAAGTATCAAAATAAAGTGTTGTACAAATGTTGCAGAATAAAAGCTAATTGTCATTCAGAGGCAATTACTTAAGACGTGCTAGCAATACAAAACTTCCATTGCTAGAAGAAGCACAGGACTAGTGAAAGCATGAAAAAATATGTGCTAAATGCTCACGGAGGAGATGAGTTTTCAGTTGTTTTTTGACAAGTGTCAGGCATTTAGCTGGCCAGATGGGATTTGAAAGATCATTCCACCAACAACAGTGAACAAAAATCGTTCTGGAAAGCGAGTTTGTGCCTTTCTGTGATATAATATATATGTTATAATAAAACATATAATAAAATACAGCATGTTAAAAATGCAGGACTGTTGGAAATGCTTAGGAACACAGCAGGAGTCGTTGACTAAAGCCTGACAAGTATATAGTGAGGTGGATTCTTTGTCTGGTGTGTTTAATACTGTACATATGTCAGAGCTTTCACCCCGCTGGAAAAAAATCTTTGCTTCTCAAGTGGCCGCCTGAGCATTCCACTTTGCGCTTCCTGTTGGAGGAATTGTGCATACGGCTGATGGGAAATGATGTGTGCTCTGCAGAGAAACAGAAACTTCTCTCGCAGCCTGCTATCCATCACGGGTGTCACACTCAATGCTAACTTTTTTTCAGTCCGTCTGTCTCCAGCAAGTTTGCTTTCTGCACCCTTCGAGTTGCTTTTTCCATTTGCCTGCTCTCAGCTCAACCTCACAGTGTTAATGGACCAAGAAGCCAAATAAATAAATAAATAAATTTTGCCACAGTATATGAAAGAGGCAATTTGTCATGCATTTGCAATATATAATCATTAATGCACTGGACTGAATTTTTCAAGACATGTGCAAAGTGTTTTTAGATTTTGCCTTATGTTGCACTGAATAGAAATTGTACACATACCCCTGCAAAAATAAATAAATACAAATACAAAAATTCTATTTAGAAAATAAAAATTTAATTTAGACAATAAAAAGACAAATACAATTTAGAAAATAGCCCAAATAATACACATATTACCGAATGAAGCAAAGTATTTTATCAATTGCATACATAAACAAAAACATACAAGCTTTGCATAATATTCTTAAGATGCTTGCTTTGCTCTAAGTGCAAATTTTGCTTTTGAGTTAAAATCATTATCTCTTGCAATGAATTCTGCCCATTGAGTTCACTTGTTTTGAATCTGGAACAAACCTGTAGTACATTATTTACGAGTACAATTAGATTATTATTTATATATTAGACCCTTGGGTGCTGTAACTTTGCATACAGTTGCCATTTATTATATTCCATGGGGAATATTTGTCTTAATTACCTAGCATTACAACTACTGTTATTTTCAAACTGCAGATTAAATGAAGATGTTTGTGCCGGATGTTAAAAAAGACTGCTTTACTCCTATTAAAGGTTTTTTTTTTTCTCATCTAACTCTCCAATTGATTGTTCTCATGGAAAGTTCAGGCACACTGACTGCATTGGGATGCAGTAGATCCCGCAGGACAGAAAAAAAGATGGTCCTCTGTGCCATTGTTCTAAATGAACAGTTCAGGGTAATTTGCTCTGTGCTGCTTATGGAGTTGTTTCCCAGGAATTTCTAGGCAGATCATTGCCATTTGGAATGTACCGTGTGCAGCTTTTAGTTAAGAAGCAATTTTATAATGGATGCTTTTGAACACTACAGAGTGCAGCACTGACACAAAACCATTGAAAATACAACAATACCATAATATGCAGTATTATGAATGCATAAACAAAGATATATTTAGGGACATGCCTTTGTAAGCTATTATCCTAAATCAAATTTACATACAGTATCCCTGGGTCTATTCTATATTGGTGGTCTAAATTAGAAATTTACCACATGAAGTGTATTCTGGATAATTAAATGCACTTTCATCAGTTGTTTTGAACATGCTGCGTGATGTTACATGACCTTAAATGAGAATATTGTATCATGTTAATTGAAAGGCATTCAGACATCAATTTGGATATATAATAGCTGTTATTATCAAAATATCCAATCCAAAACAATCTAAAAATCAAAGCTGTAATTGTTTTGCATTTATTCATTATTCACTGGAAATGGAAGGTCAGGTCAAACACATTGTTAGGTTACATACAACATTTCAGCACGATCTGTGATATACTGCCTATTTTGGCAAATGTAAAACTCTCCTGTATGTCAGTGCCTTTCATACCTCTTAAATAAGAACATCCAAGTAACACCAACGCTTTCTTTTCAAGATTGTGCAAATAGGAATCTTTTTAAATGTAAGCTGAACAACTGTGAGCAATATAAATACTGCATTCAGTGTGAATGTGCGCGCACGCACACACACCTACGCAGCAGTAACATTTAAAGATTTTGCAGTCCAATTCAAACACTTTATTTTGCAAATCATTTCAAATGTCATAATCCAATTCAAAACCACTAATACCGAATAATGACTATATTTAGGAGCATTTTGGATGCAATGTCTGCTTCCTTCTCTTTATAAGAGCTTTGTACAGCTTTGTCTTGTTTTTTAAAATGATAGTTCACACGCATAAAGAAAAAAAAAACAAGTGCAGAATCCAGTAAAAAGCAGGAAATCAAGAAGGACAAACAAAATAATGCATTGCCTTTTGTTAATTGGTCCACTTGGTTGCTTCTCTTTTTTTTTAACATGCAAATGTAATTATAGTGCATGCACTTGTAGATACACAGTATCGGCTTGGCCAGACCAACCTGCAGCGCATTGCCTTCTATTGCACTATACTGTTTACTACAGAAAGAGTAAGATTAGTATGGAGGCATGCCATTCCGAGCATAGCCTCTAAAACTCAGCAGGTGAGATTTTCCGGGTGTACGCTTATGTTTGCGGAATCTTAGGTTTGATGACTGATTTGCAGACTGTCTACAATAAGTGGCTGAAAAGACTGTCAACTTGCATGAGTAATAAAATGGCACTCTTAAGTTTGGTCCATTATATTTATCTGCCACTATTGTAATATTTCTCCAGTCACAGAGTCAGGTTACCATGGAATTCTAGAAAACAGTTCATTTCTGGCTGAATGCAGCCTTTCTCACAGTATTTGCTGCACGCACATTAAGCATAATCGTCTGTCTACCTCATACAGCGCGTTCCCGAGCAGATTTCCATAGATTACACACTAAATTGCGTTTTGGAAAGGAGCCACTGAAGGAGATGTTGTTTTCATTGGCTCCATCTCACACCCTTAGAGCTGGACAGCTCACTAGAGCTCACTGACAGTATACACTCAACTCATATGTAAAGCATAAGTTGAAGCTGTGTCCATTTAGGAAAGCAAACAGCCAGGATGAGCTGATAGAGGTGGGGAGAGGGTTATTCCACGGTGGTTGAAAGGGCCAAAATGGTATTAATATAGGGATTTCATAAGTTAAAATGGTGCTTGTAATATAATTTACAAATCTTAGAAGCAGGAAGGAGTAAGTTGAGCTCAAGCTAAAAACAAGCTCTCCTTTACTTTAGACTAATAGTCAACTGTGATTTAAAAATAGACTCCCTCAGCTAATTTGAAAATAACATATTTTCATGTTTTGTCATATATGAGGTTAGAAAAACACTTTATTTTGATGGTCCCTTATGAACATTCTATTGACAATAAGTAACTTTGCACCTGTACATGTCAACTTACTTTCATTAGAGTATATAAGTAGACTGTCAGACATTCTACTGACTATAGGTAACTTTTTAAGAACACGTCAACTTATTCTAATCCTATCCTTACCAGTGTACTACTACTCTACTAACACTGTAGTGAAAGTTAGATGACTTGAAGGTGCAAAGTTACTTATTGTCAATCATCTTTCTCTCCTAAGTTTGACTTTTGGCATTAGATCACTATAGTGAATTTTTTTTACTAATAATAATTTTTTCAGCGAGTCGTCAGGATATATCATAGAATTTGTAATGATTTACATAATCTCTGTGCACATAATCATTTTTCAGAAGTCTGACATCGTAATATTGATTTTAAATTAAATGAAAAAAAAAATGTATAAAGCAAAACTGCTGGCTTTTGATCAATTTTGGACTTCCAGTACATCTTGATGAATATTTTGAATAGAAAAATTTTATTTTGCCAAAAGCAAACAGTTTGTGGGACTGTTCTTGATAGCAAGAAAAAATCAGCTAAATCATACAGATGAACCCAACTGCTTAATAGTACCCGTGCACTTAAATCAGTGAGTTACACTACTAAATTATAACACAACAAGAATAAAAGTTATTGATTTGGCTGAACAGGTTTTTTTTTTTTTCAAGATTTCAACTTAATCAGAAAGAGCGATGATTATCAAATATTATGACACAACATGACACAACAAGCTAAAATGTGTCACGTGAAATTGTAACGAACACTAAGGTATCAGTACAACACATTTGCATTCATATCAAAAGTTGTAACTGTTTGAAACTAGCTATACAAAACTCACCTGCAGTTTGTCAAACGCAGACTAGACCATAATATAATTATCTGGGAGAGAGTCCTGTAGACAGAAACTGGCCCCCGCTGTGTGTGTAAGGGTTGATGATGTGTGTGTATGACTGCATATGAGCACAGAGCCATTTAGATCCACTGACAAGCTTTAGCTCTCACGCCTTTAGGTATATTGATTTTATGCCAAACCCAGCTAATATTCTCAGATTCACAGAGCAGTTTTTGTCAGCCCTTTAGTACAGAATATTTAGTGCTCTAGATCAGTGACTCCAAACAAGGGGCACACGTACTCCAGGGGACATTTAAGCAGGCACCAGAAGGTATGAGGAAAGATCTTTGTTTTATGTTGTTTTGTTAAAACCATTAGGCAGAAATAAATACTTAAAATGCTTATATTCCAACTATTATGGCTGTTAAAAAACTCAACTAATTGAAAAAAATGAAAAATCTGACACTTTTTATACAATTAAACAGAGAATCCTTGTTTTATCTTTTTTATCTACACTGAAATTAAATGCAGTTAAAAAATATCGGATTTTAATTCAAATATATATGTTTAATTCTATATTTCTGCTTCAACTGACAAAAGGCTACTTGTATTCGAATTGTATTTTTATGTTTTAAACAGTTAAATGTCTTGTAATAATGATTATAGAGTTCAAAGAACACATCTTGTTAAGTCTTATTAGTAGGCTGTGGTTACATAAGAAAAAAAAGGGATTGTTCTGCATAATAATACCTGAATTACTAAATAAAATAATAGAAATTATATATTATTTATGTCATTTTTGTAGAGTATGATATTTAACGTGTCGATATTAAAATAGTTTTTAAGCTGAATAACTACATTTTCTTCCTCTTTTATCTTTCGCTCTCTTTCTCTTTTTATCATGCACTCCATCGTACTACTTTCCAAATGGGCTGTATTGACTGATTCTCCTAATGACGTTCCTAAGGGAGGACCTGCTCTGCTAAAGGGTGGACATGTAACCATGAGCTTCTGGATTTTTTAAGGTCATTAAAATAACAGAGGGCTTTCCTTTTGTTGAAGAAAAAGAGGAAACTGCAATTTGTCAAAGTTTTAGCACCACTATGCCATTAATTTACATATAGTCCAACTGTCCCTAATGATTAATGTGCTCTTCAAAACGCAAACTAGAGCTTACAAATGATTTCACCCTTCAGGAAAGCTGAGCAAAAGTGTTTTCATAAAAGGCAGTATTATCACATGGATGATAAATGAAGAAGACCACTGGACTAAAAACTGCAATACAGGGTTGAGATGATCTATAAATGATATTGTGTTTACAAGCTCTGGTTATTAAGGGCATGTACTAGACCGTGTTCAGTGCTCAGTACACAAATGCAACCAGTTTTTCTTGAAATTCAGCACAATTATCTGCGATGTGTTATGCACAGCATTAAAACGTTCGCGCATGGAAATAGACTATCATATATCACTTTATTTGTAACAAATCTAACATTATATTCTTTTATCTACTGTAAAATTACAGGATAAGTAATGCTAAGATTGTGTGGTGAAACAACATTTCCAGCATTCCAGATTTTATTTGCTGCTACAAAAAGTTACATTTCTTTTCAGTTTTGCACATTAGACAAACACTTTCCTGGTGTATCCTCACATGAATTCTCAGCCGCAGATTGAGAGAGCGCAGACGCCTTTGTAAGCGCGATTGAAATTGAGCTGAACTGAAGGTGTGTGAGAACTGAATGTGAATCTTCTCTCTCCAGAGTGGATGTCCACAGGTCCCTCTCATCTGCTCAAGAGTGGAGTGTGAAATATCACACACTCCTGAGCTCCCTGGAGACCTAATGTCTGCTGTAGCAGCTCCTTTAAGACCTGACATTTACAACAATACACGCTAGATGGACAGATCAGCTGTCGTCCAGAGGAACTATGGACATTTTTTTCCTACTCCTTTTTCTTTTTTTTTTTCAGTTGGACACCAGTGGATGCAGTCAGTGGACACATTCCACATTAAACATATGGAAAATATTAGTAGTCTAACATATTTATTAAAGTATAATTACATTATTTTACACAGAATATCTAATGTGTGAAACTGTTTGTGTGCATATACTAACCGAAAAAGTTGGGACAATAAGGATATTCTCTTGATCTTACCTAAATAGCTTGAAATTAGTTTTGTAGATATAAAATATAAAATGACAAAACGGAAAAAAAAATGTATGCAACAAATGCACTTGCTCAATCCTGTTTAAAAGGATTCCACAATGCTCCTAATGAATGTGGCTGAGAAAATGTGCAGAGCATGCAGAACTTTAATTTAAAAAACAAGATGTCAAATAAGTTTTGGTTGATTGTGGTCACATCAGTGTGGGGACACTTCCATTTATGTTATTTCCAGTGTTGGGGAGTAACTGCTTATATGTAATGGCGTTACGTGATGTAATTTCAAAATAAATGTAACTGTAATGAGCTGCAGTAACTAAGATTTTTCTTTTAATTAAATTACAGTTAATTATGAAAATGCTAACTATTAAAAAGTGAATTATATTTGAACATTTACACACATTATTTACATATTTTCCAAACTGCACAGTCTAGCCTACTGTAAAATAAGAAACATGCCCTATTTCTGTGATGCAGAAAACACAGACAGTTCATACAAACCAATTATTAGAACTAACGCGGAATGTCATGGAATATGGCATGTTTTGGTTGAATAAATCAAAGGTTTGTCAGTAAACTCGAATCCATCTTGATATGGTCTTGCGTCTGTAAATATTAAGCAGCAAAAAAATATATTGTATATATACTGAATATATACATAGGTGCATGTCAATAAATTACAATGCCGTGGAAAAGTTCATTTATGTCAGTAATTTAACTAACATTGTCAAACTGTATTAAATTCAGTATACACAAATTAATTAATTATGTCTTCGGTTTTATTAATTGTGATAATTTTGCCTCACAGTTAACAAAAATCCATCAATTCAGTATCATATTTTTTTTTTTTTTTTACTAAATTGGTAAACGTAACTTTTTTTTACTAACCCATAAACCTAATTACCAGGTTTCTTTGAACAGTAACCTTCAGCTCATCTGCATTTTTTGGTTTAGTAACATTTCATTCTGTTCTGCCAGCTCGTTTCCAAAACACTGTAAAAATACAGCGAATTTTGCATAGCAATTTACCTTTCTTCATTTATACAATAGAATACTGTAAATTGCGATTCATGTCACGTGATTAAAAGTCTGCTACCCAGGTAGCGTTGATGTAGACCGACGTCAAATTTAACTGGATGTGCTTTCATCCTCGCCAGTAAGTGATTCTGTGGTATATATTCAAACCACATTACTAATAGCAACAGTTTTTTATTATTACTTCTATTTCTACTTGATAGGACAGTAAACAAATCTGCAATAGGCCTAACATTATTATTGTTCATTAGCATATAACATGTCGCAACATTGATATGCTTTGATATGCATTGATATGCTTCAAAAGATTCATGCATGGGTTAGTTTTCTGATGCAGTACTTGTGGATATATCCGATATATCAAATTCATGGCCACTATCCACCAGCATTTAAAAAGCTTGAAAGAGCCAGGATAAATGTTTAAAAACTTTTAACTGTGATGGTCTGAAAGAAGAAAGTCATATACACTTAGGATGGCTTCGGTGTGAGCACATAATGGGCTGATTTTCATTTTTGAGTGAACTGTTCCTTTAAAACAAGAAGTGTTTTGGGTTTTTTTGTTGTGATTTTTTTGTCATTCCATGTCATGGACTGTATTAATTTGCAGCAGCATATTTTATGATAACCATTGGAAACAGACAAATGAAATTGTATTTAGCCTTTTTGAGATTCGGGCAACATAGATTTGATACCGTTTCAGGACATTAAACATTACAGTTGTCTCTTTCAGTTGCTGGTGACAAAGTCACACTTGGAGGCTGGATGATCAGCATTAATGTTTTCTCCACCTATTATGTCTTCAATTAGCAGTACCAAGAGGAAGCTGCCCGAACATTGGAATATTTTTCGAAGGTAAGTCCGCTTCTGGTTGTAAATGCTGTTTGGAAATTTTGTCAATCTTATCAGCATTGTTTAGGATGGTTTTTGTGTTAAAGAGATAGTTCAACCAAAAATGAAAATGTGATGTTTATCTGCTTACCACCAGGACATCCAAGACATGGGTGACTTTGTGTCTTCTGTAGAATGCATTCAAAGATTGTGCCCATTGTCTGGCATTATATTAGTTCTGAATAAGGATAGCTTATTGTGAAAGGTATTGTATTATGAATATTGCAGACTGTAGTATTACAAATCAATCTACTGGATAATGGATAGTTGAAACTCAGTTGTACTGAACAGAAAGGAGGATATTTGGAAGAATGTCAGTGACCAGACAGATCTTCTCCACCATTCACTACTATAGTAGGAAAAATTATGAAAGTCAATGGTGAGCAGTCTGTCTAGGTACTGACATTTTTCCAAATATCTGTTCAATAAAGAAATTTTTACTGGTTTGGAATTAATAATATTAATGATAGAATAACTAATAAATGACGGAAGAATTGTAACAAAGTTGTTATCTACATTACTCTAAGATTATTAGGCCCCCTCAAATCGAAGCTGAACTAAAGATGGTGCAGATGCTGCCATAATGACAGTCTTAATGATATAATGGGTTTTGCTGATTAAAGTGTAAATTATTCTTTATTTATGTAACCTAATATCTTATGTTTCTCTGTTTTTACATTCTAGATGCTTCATTGGTGTGAACCCTAAAAGGGGAACAAAAGAGAACTAACCAAGTAGTGTCCAAGAAGACAGGGACGTCTTGTGCAGAAAAAAACAGCAACTGTGAATTCTCAGGTGGCCACTCTCATCAAAAACCTCATGGACTTTGGGTGGGGCTTTATCTAGTCAGGTTAAATAATGTTACAGTTCTGCAGGTAGATCTGCATAGTAAGTATAGATTACATAGTCACATTATTGAGCCTTTCAACAAAAATGTGTATAATGTCAATGCATTGTATTCTGGAACAGGATGTTCATGTGATGACACAGTATTATGTTCTGTTTAACCCAGCTCTGGTGAAGCAGAAAGTTAATAATTGGTTTAAACATTTTAATAAAAGTGTAATTTCTGAAAATGATTTTTTTAACCATTTGTTTGTAAAAAAAAATTTGTGAATTGTAATGTCTAATCATTAGCTTCTAGCAATGTTACAACATTAAAATCACATTCTAGAGTACTTTAAAAAATAACAGTAATACACAGTTTTTGGAGATTACAGCATATGTGATAAAATAACAGCAAATAGCAGTCAAATACTTGGCAGTATTATACTGTACAGCATATTTTCTACAGCATGTTACTGTAATATTTTTTTACAGTAATGAACTGTTGCAGCAGATTACAGTAGGTTAACTGTAAAATTACAGCATTGTACAGGCAAATATAGCTGCCAGTAGTTTACTGTAATTTTACAGGATTTTTTTACAGTGTAGGCCATTATAATGTTAAAGAAAACTTAATTTTAAACCTTTAAAATAAACAACATTCTGCAGTAGTTTATTTCTTACTTGTTATTGTCTAACTTGTGTTCCATGGGCCACAAAAGCCATTTTTTCTGACATGCTGTGACTGACAATATAACAATAAAATACACAAAAAATGAATTGATTACATGATTACAAACTGAAACAATTGTATTCCCACACTGTAATGACTGAAAGAAACACACCCAAATCCAAGCCTTTACTCTGAGATCTTCATCCCTATCCCAAGCAGTGAGACTACTGACCATAAACAGTAAAGCCCAGGCGTGACTGAAACACTTGTTACACATTTAAATGTTGCTGCTTCAAACAACAGGTTTTACGGCAGGATACTCGAATTCTCATTATTAGGTGTGTTCTATTTGAATGTAAGTGTAATTCGAAGTGGATGTGACAGGGTATTCTGACATCATACGTGAGATTCCAAACAGCATAAACCATTCTGAAAATCATAAGGAATAAGTGAACATCACTTTACAGCAAGTGGAGAGGGAAAAAACACCCAACTGTTTTTGGACACTGCATCACCAGTCAGAACTAATGATAGAGCATAGTCGTTAAAAAGCATAAAAAAGGAAGCTAGATGTGCCAGAGCATTGGTCAACCCCAGGGAGTTAAAGGATCTCTTTGCAAAATGTCTATTAAAGATCTATTGATCCAGAAAGCATCTACTGTCTAAAAATGTCTGTCATGTTTGATAGTGTTGCAGGGCATTCTGAATGAGTGATTATTGTCAGCTAAGTCAACTTTAACAGATATCCTGTGCTTAGGGAGTAGTGTGCACTACGTAGGGACCCTGTTAGTCAGAACGCACACACATTGGCCTGCATTCAGATTACAGGTTGCGATATGCTGTGTTTCTGGTTAGGTGTATTCGAAAGATATGCGCGCGTCTTCACGAGTTCACAGAGAGAGGATCAGGAGAATAATATTTTCAGTGATTAACAACAGTAATTCTGCTCTGCACCTTATACAAACATACTGTATTCCTCCAGATAGGACTGTGGCTGCAAAACGTCTCAGTTATGTATGTAACTCTTGTTCCCTGATGGAGGGAATGGAGACGTTGTGTCATGACGACAGACTGGACTGATTAGCTCTGATTAGCTTCTGAAAGAAAACTCCAATAAAATTTGGCAAGTGGTTAACTAATCCTGAGCCCCTCTCTGTCACACAGAGACGTTCCCTGTCTCTCAGTCAGTCGTGACGACAATGGAAAACGCCACAATCTGAAACCGTTACCACCTGATAGCACTGCAATAGTTGGCAAGTGACACCTATCAGACTAATGCCATGCAAAGATTTTAACTATCCCATCGCCCCAGAGAAATTCGCTGACCCTGGTGCCCACAGGGGACCAGAGGTGAGTACATGACTACTAGAGAAACCAACCCGCTGTTCCTGAGTTAGGAACAACTTCTACCAGAAGGACTTCCAATCTTCCAAGAGGGTGCTAACCACTTCTATTTGTCGTACAGATGGCAGAACAAAGGGGAAGCGGTCCTCCTAAGATGACCACAGGAGACCACATCCTGACCAGGGGAGGAGAAAAATGGAAAACTGGTATGTACTGACCTTAGGATTGGGCAGTAAAGCATGCAACTTATTTCTGTGGCAGTAATGACTGGCATCAGAGACAGACAGAAGACTCTGTCAAGGGAAGACACAGGTTCACCAAGAGGAAACCTCACTGTGGAAGATACACATATAGGATTGCCATGAAGAATCAGCTATCTGGATCATCTAGCCCAGTACAGGGGTCGACCAGAACCAGGTAAGCTACGCCGATACTGGGCCTGGCATCAGACTGCTCCACCGAGTTTGACTGCCAAGGGTGTCGGAGGAAGCTCCACCAGGGTTCACTGACTGGAGAAATTTTACTTGTGGAGGAAGAACAGCGTTTGCATCCTCAGATGAGGGGGAATGGCACAGCAGGCGTGACACCGGCCAGCTCTTCCTGCCAATTACCTGTTACCCAACACATGGGAACAAACTGGCTCTACATGGTACAGTAGTACCTCGTAAAAGTGTTTGGTGACATCCAGACGCAGCTCTGCAGATGTCTGCCAGAGAGGCACCGTGCACCAATGCAAAGGAGGAGGCAACACTCTGGGTGTAGTGAGCTCTTAGGGGTCATGGCTCACCTTAGGCCTGGTAAGCTATCCAGTGTCCTTGGAGACAGCCTTCCTTCTCTGCTGACCTCTGTGACAGACAAAAAGCTGCTCAGAGCTTTTGAAGCTCTGGGTGTGGTCCACGTATATGGGTAGAGCTCTGACGGGACACAGCAATGCCGAGGATGGATCTGCTTCCTCTATAGGCAGTGCTTGCAGGTTAACCACCTGATCGCAAAAAGGTGAGGTGGGGACCTTAGTCACATATTCAGCCTCGGGTGTCAGGACAACATGAGAGTTGGCCAACCTGAAAACAAGGCACTCTTTGCTCATCAAAAATGTTTGGAGGTCCCCGATTGATGGAAGCGGTCAGGAGTGCTGCTTTAGCAGACAGGAACTTAACCTCAACTGACTCAAGGGACCTCTCTGAAGGCCAGCCAGGACAACAGAGAGATCCCATGAGAGGACAAGGGGTGACCTAGGAGGATTTCATCTTCTGGCACTCCTCAGGAATCTAATGACAATATCATACTTTTTCCAAAGACCGGCCATCTACTGCATAATGATGAGCAGCAATCACAGCACATACACTTTTAAGGTGGAGAGTGAAAGTCTAGGCGCCAACCTTTCTTGCAGGAAGGAGAGCACCAGTTTGTGAACAGACTCCACTTCAGGGCATAGGCTTGCCTCATAGAGGGAGCTCTAGCCTGGGTAATAGTGTTCACCACAGCCTGTGGCAAATCACTTAAGTCTATCCAGGATCCACACATGGTGGTTCCACAGGCCTTGGAAAAAAAATGAAACAGAATATTCTTCGCTTGCAGAAAGGTGATGCCCCACATCACAGCCGGCCTCTAAGTCTTCTAGGAAGATGACGAAGCGACCCTGAAACGGAGGGCCCAGAGAGGAAAGAAGTTTTTTTTCTCCATTCTGTCATGGATGGTGTTTTGGTTCCTTGTTGCTGTCACCTCTGGCTTGTTTAGTTGGGGACACTTAATTTCATTGATTTGATTACAGAGACCGTCTCTGAATTTAATTAATAAATGAATACAAAATGAATAATAAATAAATTAGTGTTTAATCTTGTCATTATACATCTCTATCACTCTATTCTCCTACTTGATGCTGTTTAGTCCTTTGACACAATCTTATTTGTTAAAAGCGCTATATAAATAAAAATAAATAAATATATATATATATATATATATATATATATATATATATATATATATATATATATATATATATATATATATATATATATATATATATATATATATATATATCCCAAAATAAATCATTTAAAAATTTCTCTTCTAAAGAAAGGAATTCAGCGTTTTCAACCATCAAGCCCTGATTCCAAATACCTTTTAAATTTGGACATCCTTACATGCATCCCGAACTTCCAGACCACTCGTACCCGTTTTCATTGGCTTTCTTCAGTTTTTTGAGATGCTGAGAATTAGCAATGACCTCTAATTTCAACCCCAAACTCCATCCAACCATATCTGATTTATCTATTATTGCTTAGTAAAAGAAGTGGTCATTGCTTTTAGATAATTTACTCTGGTAATCGGAAGCCCTCCTTTCCAATACAATAAGTCTCAGTAAAAACCAGTTGTCATTATGAATCTCAATGCTTATTCAAAATTGGATAGGGCTCTCCCTTCAGGTGCAGAAGGGCTGTGAGTCCTTTGTCTATCATTTTGACTTATGCTGCAAACTTAGCAGGGGATGGGGCTCTCTTTTTCCTGGTGCCAGAAGAGCCGCAGGCCCCATTTGGTCATAGTGGGAGCCAGGTTTGGGAGGATCTCAATCAGATAATCTGTCAATTAGGCATGGTTGTAGTTCGTTTAGCTAATCATCCTAACTAGCTCATTACAGGTGTATAAATAGTGTAAATAGGTATATAAACGTCTTCTGGAGTCAGCCTCACAGTGAGGACCCTCGAAAATGCATGATTGGAGTAGTGCTCTCTTTTCTGCAGGAGAAGTTGGAGCAGAGGCTGTCACCCTCCACTTTGGATGTGTATGTGGCTGCTATTGCAGCACATCAAGACTGCAGTAGACAGACGGTCCCTCGGAAAGCACAGTGTCATTGTGATGTTCCTGAGGGGTGTCAAGAGGTCAGATCCCCCTAGGTCACCACTAGTGCCCTCCTGGGATCTCTCTGTTGTCTTGACTGGCTTTTAGGGAGTCTGTTGAGCTTAAGTTCCTATCTACTAAGGATCACTTCCATCAAGAGGGTTGGGAACCTTCAAGAATTTTCAGGAAACACTCTCACATTTTTCCTGGGACCCATGGATACATGCCCAAAGTTCCCTCTACTGCACTCCCAGTGTCAGTGTTAGCTTGACAGGTTCTCCGGGCAGCCCTGCACTTGAACCATCACTGGGGGCCAGGGACGAGTTCTCAGCTCCTCAGCAAAACCTGACGAGTGGTTGCACCTTTCGCACCTGTGTTTCCAGTGGTTATGCTAAGATTTGGTTTTAAAAACAGTACCAGCAAACTATTTATTAAAAAATTGCTTTGAGTCTCAGATCAATCTTAAACTAAAAGGCAGTACTAAAGTTGAATTTTGGTCGTTGTGTTCAAATTGTAATCTTAATTAAAAACTTAATTGAATTATTGAAGCATTTTAAAAGTCTGGCATTAATTAGTGTTGAGTACTACTGTAAGTTTATGGTGAAAATGTTAAATACATTAAATAGAAATTAAACAGTACTCAAAAAGTAATGAGGTACATTAATAAAGTAACTGAAAAAGTTATACTATTATTACATTTTAAATTGGATAACTTGTAATCTGTAACCCATAGCATTTTTAAGTAACCTTTCCAACACTGGTTATTTCATAGATTATTAACTTTATTCTTAGTGTTTTAGAATAAAAAGCAGTAACACTTTATTTTAGAGTCTCTTAACTAGTTGTTTATTTGCTTGCATCTTACTACAATATTAGTTGTAATTAGGCATATATTAATTTATTCTAAATGACCTTATTCTGCATTCCTAATTTTACCTAATACCTAAACTTAACAACTATAAGCAGCATATTACTAAATTACGAAGGAATTTCTTCATACAATTTTAGTATTATAAAAAGAGTCATCAGGAAAGGAAAGTTGTGGTAAAATCCTCAATTCAGTTATTTCTGCCAACTTGGCTCTATATTTGTTATATTTTCTAATCAATTAAGTAAATATATAGGGAAAGGTAAAAATCTTAAATGCAAGTCATCATAAAATAGTTCAAAACACTTTTAAAATGTGTATTTTTTTTGTCTTGCTAATGTAAGACCATGTGATACATTGCCAATCACTATACCAATGTTTGTAATTCGAACAGTATTTTACTGTAATATGGACAGCAAGAAAGTGTATACAGTATTTTACTGTAAACAGCAATGGATTATGGGAAAATATTTTCACTACTGAATTTCTTCACTACTGTAAATACATTTATAGTACACTACAGTAAATTTGCAATAGCAAAAATTGCCTGCAAAAAACTGACCAATGGCAAGGGAGATTCTTTAGGATATTCTTTTCACTGTAAAAGAGCAAAGGGGCAAAAACTATGATATTTTAAAATGTTTTTACTTGTCAATAACTAGCATTATTCATCATGCCGTTTTTCTTATCAGAAAAATGCTAACAAAACACTGACAACTGGTGAATAAGCTAAGGTCCCTTATGCTAGGCGAAAGTAAAGCCTTTATGTAAATTACCCTGTCTGGCCAGTCGTTTTTTGACCTTAACAATGAATTAAGGTAAAATACTAAAGTGCAATGGAGACAAGAGTAGGAGGCTACAGTGAGGGGAGGAGTGAAATAAGTGCAGTCAAGACTGACATTTCTGCCCTCTCATAGTGGAACAGATACAAGATCAAAGCCAGATATTGTGTTATTCTCACTTATATGCTGTGATGCGGATAAATGGAAATTAATTGTGATATATTGCTTTTATATTAAGAAAAATATGATGAAAATATGATGTGCTTGCTATTTAATTCCATACAAAATGCGTATTTATCCTCCATTTTTACTTTAATACAAAACATGTATGTTATTTATTGCACTGTCATAGTGTTTAGAAATATGCATGCATAATTTAAACAAATAATCACATGAAATTGGATCCATCTGCGTTAGAACAGTTGAGGGAGGCCACCATATACACCAAACTGGATTTGAGGAGTACCTAGAATTTGAACCAAATCAAAGAAGGTGATGAATGGAAAACGTCTCGGGTTACTTGACTGTAACCCTGTTCCCTGAAAAAGCGGGAACGAGATGCTGCGCTGAATGTGCTAATGAGAACGTCTTTTGTTCGACCGGTTGTTGAAGCACGTGTGTCAAACACGCCAAATTTTGGCTTATATAACCTCGGCCAGGTGACGTCACCTGATCACGAACACCTGGAGGTTATAAATAGATGTGACGCGGAAACATCCTCAGGTCAAATTTTTGTCTGAAAGGACGTCCAGTCACGCCCACAGTGCGGCATTGAGGCGCAGCATCTCGTTCCCGCTTTTTCAGGGAACAGGGTTACAGTCAAGTAACCCGAGACGCTCCCTATCAAAAGCTACTCGATGCTGCGCTGAATGCGCTAATGGGAACGAGAATACCAACGCCGCCGCACTAGGAGTGTCTGGACCCCCAGCGTTGTGTAGTGTGTGCGCGGAACACTGAAGAGGTCTCAGACATTACTCTGGGATGTCGACTCAAGGACATGCGAGCCCGGAGTAGCATGGACATCCAAACTATAAAATCTAACAAATGTGTGCGGAGAGGACCAACCTGCCGAATCACAGACTTGCTGCAAGGGCGCGCCTCTTGCTAAAGCCATCGACGATGCAACCCCTCTGGTTGAATGAGCTCTAACTCCTAGAGGCGAAGTTTGACCACGCGCCTCATAGGCTAGGGCAATAGCATCTCTCACCCAGTGTGACATAGTCTGTCTAGTGGCAGCCGCCCCCCGGTTGCTGCCACCATAGCATACGAAAAGCTGCTCTGACTTACGCCACTGCCTAGTGCGGTGGACGTAGATCTGGAGAGCACGTACTGGACACAGTAAGTGAAGTTTTTCCTGCTCCGATGTCATGAATGGCGGAGGGCAGAAGGCTTCAAGGATGACCGGATTTACAGTCGAGAATGGAACTTTCGGAAGATAACTAGGGTGAGGATGCAAAATAGCCTTTACCAGCCCAGGGGCAAAATCTAGGCAGGATGGCGAGACTGACAGAGCCTGCAAATTCCCAATTCTCTTCAGAGAAGTAATAGCTGTTAGAAAAACCATCTTTAGGGTCAGAAACCTGACAGGCGCTGACTCTAGTGGTTCGAAAGGGATGTCCACCAAGCCTTCAAGCACTATAGCTAGATCCCATGAAGGAACTGTCGCCCTAGTGGGCGGCCTCAACCTCTTAGCTCCTCGAATGAAGCGAACAACTAGAGGGTGTTTCTCACGGAAGCCCCTTCAATCAGAGCATGGCAAGCCGAAATGGCGGCCACGTAAGTTCTGAGAGTATTAGGACGTGTGCCTGAGGACATTTTCTCTTGCAGAAACTCTAGCACTGAAACAATCTGGCAGTGAACTGGGTCTGCATGGTGTGTTGTACACCAACCTTCGAAGATGCGCCATTTCATGGCATATGTTCTTCTAGTAGAGGGAGCCCTAGCACTAAGAATAGTCTCTATTACATTGGCTGAAAGGCCAGCATCACTTAGTTGGTGCCTCTCAGGGGCCAGACGTGAAGATTCCAGAGCTCGGGACGGGGATGAAATATTGTCCCCTGTGCCTGAGAGAGAAGGTCCCTCCTCACCGGAATCGCCCACGGCGAGCCGTCGAGGAGAGATATTAGATCTGAGAACCATATTCTGGTTGGCCAACGGGGCGCTATGAGTAAGAGGCGAGACCCCTGTTGACGGACCTTGGCTAGGACTCCGGGGAGCAGAGCAATCGGAGGAAATGCGTAAAGACGCATTCTGGGCCACACATGGGCCATCGCGTCCAGACCCAGGGGAGCTGGATGAGTCAGAGAGAAGTAGAGGGGACATTGTGCTGTCTCCTGTGAAGCAAAGAGGTCCACCTCCGCTACGTAAAACCTTTCCCAGATTTGACTGACTACTTCGGGGTGGAGTTTCCATTCCCCATGTGTCACAGCTTGTCTGGACAGCAAGTCTGCTCCCCTGTTCATGTGACCGGGAATATAAATCGCCCTGAGGGACAGGAACTTGTCCTGCGCCCAAAGCAGAACCTGCTGCGCTAGCTCGTTCAAGCGGCGCAACCGCAGTCCGCCCTGGCGATTTATGTAAGAGACTACTGCCATGTTGTCCACCCGCACTAGGACATGGTAGCCTCTCAACTGCTGGAGGAAGTATTTCAGGGCCAGAAATACAGCCTTCATTTCGAGGCAATTGATGTGCCATTCGAGAAGATGACCTCTCCAGATCCCTTGAACTGGACGGCCATCTAAGACCGCTCCCCAACCCGTGAGGGATGCGTCTGTCATTAGCATCTTTGCGGCGACAACACGGACTCCAGAGTGGGACCCAAGGTCAGAAACCGGGTCTGAACCACATAGATAGGGTGCACGAAGCCCTCGACGCGTAACCCTTATTTGCCTCTGGGGATTGGCCCTTGGATGAAATCCCCTGGCTCTGAGCCACAACTGAAACGATCTCATGTGCAGGAGGCCCAAAGGTATCACTGTGGAAGCAGCTGCCATGAGACCTAGAACTCTCTGAAAGTGATGAAGAGTGACTTTCTGGCCTAGCTTGATGCTCTTTAGGGTGTTCAGAATGGATTCGAGGCGTGCAGGAGACAGCTGTGCCTGCATCGTGGTCGAATCCCATACGACCCCCAAATATGTTGTCCTCTGAACAGGGGAGAGAACGCTTTTCTTGGCGTTGAGTCTCAACCCCAGCGATCTGAGATGAGCTAGGACGACATCCCGATGTTGAAGCGCAAGCTCTTGAGACTGAGCCAGAATCAGCCAGTCGTCTATGTAATTTAGAATGCGGATGCCCTGGAGTCGTAAAGGAGCCAGAGCTGCATCCATGCATTTTGTGTATGTGCGGGGTGACAATGCTAGGCCGAAAAAAAGAACCCGATACTGGTAAGCTTCGCCCCCGAAAGCGAACCTCAGGAACTTCCTGTGTTGTGGCAATATTTCTATGTGAAAATATGCGTCCTTTAGATTGATTGTCACAAACCAATTGCCCGGTTGGATTTGAGAAACAATCATTTTTATTGTTAACATCTTGAACTTGTATATTCTGAGGTGATGGTTCAATCCTCGAAGATCTAAAATCGGACGCAGCCCCCCATCTTTCTTGGCAACGAGAAAATACCGGCTGTAATAGCCTGACTGTCTGTCTGGTAGAGGAACACGTTCTATGGCCCCTTTGTCCAGCAGAGTTTGCAACTCCTGTATCAACAAATGCGCCCGTTCCGGTTTCACAGAAGTGAAAATCATGCTGTTGAAACGCGGAGGACGATATGCGAACTGAATCCTGTAGCCTCTTTCTATGGTCTTTTGGACCCATGGGGAGATATTTGGCAGAAGCTTCCACGCTGCCAGCTTCTCTGAAAGGGGCACTAATTTTGACACTTCGTTTTGTTGGGGGGGTTGTTAGATGTTCGACGTCCTGAAACGTGGCAGGAGGCGACCGAACAGCCAACGAAACGTTGGAAACCGTTGCTCCCCGAAACACCAGTGGCGGCGGAGATTGAACAATGGCTTCCTGAGGGTGCCGGGAAGGAGCCTTTATTCTCTGTTGGAATTTTTCGCGCCCCTCCCCGGGGGGAGGCACCCCCACGGACCTGAGTGCACGAATATCAGGACTTCTTTTTTGCGGAGATTATGCTCCGCAGGTCCGGTCTCCTTGAGGCGGACTGTGAAGCGCGGCGAGCCGCACCCCAGTCTCTACGAGGGGGTGCTTGGCTCGCCACACTGTCCTTCTGTGCCTCACGCCTCAAAGGAACCGGACCTGGTCGGGACCGGGTGGCCGACGGTCCCGACTCTTGAGCACGGCGGGGAAGAAACCTCACAAATGCCTCCTCATAGCGTTTTGCCTCCCGAAACCTAGTGGCGACGGTTTTAACTGCGTCGTCAAATAGGCCGGAAGGCGAGACAGGGGCATCAAGGAGGATGGCTGAGAAATCTGTCGTCTAATTTCGAGCGCTTGGGGTTCTCTCGCTCCTGGGGCCAGTCTAGATTTAATCTTTGGACTGCGTGAGTTACCACCTCGAGTAGCTCCTCATACGATTTATTGTCGCGGGAGGAGCACTCTGTGGTGGCACTTTCTGCTTCCCCAGAAGCAAGAGATGAAGTCTCCTCGGTCCGTTCAGAAGAAGCGCCGGGGCGCGATACAGAAACGGACGCGAGGGCTTCGCGATCCGGCGAGAGCGCGAGAGAAAGGGGCTGGTCCGTCTCACGCGGCTCAGCCGGATCGGCACACGATCCACTCAATCCTCCTTTAAAAAAGGCGAGGCGAGCGCGAAGCACCTTGATAGAAAACAGATCACAGTGCTCGCACTCGCCCTCGAGCCCGAGGATCGCGTGCTCTTCTCCCAAGCACTCGAAACAAAACGTATGACGATCGTCCTCGGAGAGCTGCCTCTGGCACGGAGGCAAGCATCTCCCTTCCTGATGCGTCATATTATTATTATTCTTTTCTTTATATATATTTTATATATATATTTATTTATTTATTTTATTTTATTTTTTTCTCTTCCTCCTCACACACACTCACACACAATGCGGTCCTTGAAGACAAAAGACCTGAGGATGTTTCCGCATCACATCTATTTATAACCTCCAGGTGTTCGTGATCAGGTGACGTCACCTGGCCGAGGTTATATAAGCCAAAATTTGGCGTGTTTGACACACGTGCTTCAACAACCGGTTGAACAAAAGACGTTCTCATTAGCGCATTCAGCGCAGCATCGAGAGTAGCTTTTGATAGGGAACAGCCTTTCTCACCACATGGGCACTATGAATACCTGGTCATGCCATGCGGACTCGCTAACTCACCCGCTGTGTTCCAGTCCTTCATTAATGAGATATTCAGAGACATCTTCAATCAGTTCATCTTAATCTACTCCAAAACAGAGACCGAGCACATAACCCATATCCGAACAGTCCTTTTACGTCTTCTAGAGAACCAACTATATGTCAAGGCAGAGAAGTGTGAATTCCATGTAAGTAAGACCTCATTTTTAGGATACCAGATAAGTTATCATGGAGTCAAAATACACTGGCTAGAAGGGGCCATCCACCCGTTCCAAGTTGTCACTGATTACAAAAACCTTAAGTACATTAAGAACACAAAGAGACTGAAGCCACTCCAAGCATTCTTTACCTGATTCCAGTTCACTGTGACCTACCGACCAGGAAGCAAACATAGTAAAGCTGATGCCCTCTCGAGATATCATGATCACCACCTTGAAAGCTGGGGAGAACCAATTCTCCCACCATTCGTAATCCTAGCCCCAGTATCATGGGATATCATAGAGGAGTTACAAAGAGCACAACAAAAACCATCGCCAAGCCAATTCATGTCCTAAGTTTGGAGAGTGTTCTGTAAGCATCTACAAACGTCAGTCACACGCCTGGTTACCACCCACAATCCAATGGTCAGGTTGAACACTTAAATTAGGAAATTGGAAGATACCTGAGAACATATTGCAGCCGTGAACAGCACCTATGGTCAGAGTTCCTGCACTGGGCTGAATACGCCCAAAACTCACTCAAACACTCCTCTACTGGACATCCTGTGGTTCCAACCCCCATTGTTCCCATGGTCTGGAGAACTTTCCTTAGTCTTGACTGGATAAGGTGTAGTGAGAGGGTGTGGCACAGTGCACACGTGCGTCTCCAGCGGGCCATAAGGAATCAAGAAATTCAGGCCAACAGACGATGTCGCCCACATCCTCCCTACCAACCAGGACAACGTGTCTGGCCTTCGACATGGGACATCAAGCTGTGGCTACCCTGCAGGAAGCTCAGCCCCAGGTATGACAGCCCTTTTAAAATTCTACAAAGAATTAATGAGGTGACATAAACTAGAGCTGCCTGCTAACTAACGAATCTCTTCATGGAAGGCCATGTTTCCCTCTAACTGGTCCACACAGATGCTGACCCCCGGTCATGAGAGTCCCAAACCACCACCTCCACTGGATGAGCTCGAGCTTATAAGGTGAAGGAACTGTTGGACTCCCAGGATATCTTGGACCTATCCCTCATCAAGGAGTTCCATAGAGCCAGACCCGACCAACCAGCTCCACGACCAAGGGGACAACCACGTCGAGCTCCAGGAGTCGCTCCTTGAGGGGGGGTTCTGTAACACCTACCCAGCAGAGGGAGCTGTTGTCCGAGTACTAGCTGTGCTCCACCCCTCACTTTACAATCTAAATGGGCACTAAATGGACTGGCCGAGTTTGGAAAGGCCAAGACGGCGCCATTCAATCAGCCAAAAACCAGCTCCTTCTCAGTGGATCGCTGAACTCTTGGAGGTGGAACCCCCCCCAGGCGATAAAACACTTGTGTGCCCTGGAATCATCGCTCGTTGGGACCTTCCCGTGACCCGCTGGTCACACTCTCTCTTTCTCTCTCCTTCCGAGTCCTGTCTTCCCCCTTCGAGACAGCTTTCTTCGGCAGTTTACTTCAGCTAAATTTGCCTGGTTTAGTTAACCTCTCCGGGACTCGGAAAACCTGCTGTGAACAAATAAGGACTCAAAACTCTCTCCCAGCAACAACCGGATCTGATTCATGCACACTCCGAAACTAATGCAAGTATCTGATCATTTGAATTCATTGCTGTGTTCATTGCTCATGCTTTAACGTCACTTAAACTGCTTGATTTCATTACAAAACTGATGTAGTACTGTGGCTTAGCCAAACAGGGGAGGAATATGTTTTTAGGCTAAGGAAATTCATTTTCCTAGAGTTAATATTAATCCAGCTGAGCACTCTGTGGATGAGCGCTTTTAAGTTTGGTGTTATTATTAAATCTGCTGCATCAGATAAAGTGTATAAAATAAGTGTAATTGATAACGTCTAATTGTACATATTTTACCGTGGTAAAATTTACCACAAATACACTACAACTGGAATTCTGGAAAGAGGGTGCAGCCTGAATCCCATCCCATTATTTACACTGTATATTACACATACCACTGCCTGTCAAACATTATTGAACAGTAAGATTTTTGTTTTTGAAAGAAGTCTCTTCTGCTCACCAAACCTACATTTATTCAATCCAGTGTACATACACAGAAAAGTCTTACTGTTCAAAACCTATGGCTGGTAGTATTACCAGTACTGGCTGATAGGTATTACTTGCTAATACTTCAGTATGTGTATGTTTTGCCTTGATGCAAAGTCCCCTGGGATGGTGGTGATACCCTTATTTTCAGCTAGTGCATCCAAGAGGAAACAAAATATTCAACAATAAATAAGAATATTATCAAAACAAAGCTCATGACTTATTGTGTTTTTTTTGTGCTGTTCCACAATTAGATTGTTTTTTTTACAGGTAAAAATGTTAACTGAAAATTAACTGAAAATAAACTAAACTAATAAACTAGTACTGATACTGTAAATGAAAATACAGTAAAGACATTATTGTACTGTAAACTAAAAGCACTAAAATTTACAGCAACCTTTTTACATTGTGTTTGAGGTTATTTGAACAGCTGTCTCATCTTTGGTAACAATGTGCAATGGTTACAAAGGGTCTGATAAGTAAGACAAAGGTATGTGCTATGGAAGACAATAGAGAGGCTGTTTTTTTTAGAGGTTGGTGTCTTATATACACTCAGAGTTAGTCCACTTCATCTCAGCCAACCTCTTGATTTACCTGGAGGACAATGTTAAGTTTAACCAGAAGTCTAGGAAGACTGAGCAATTAAATTTCAAAGATGGAGAGCCGCCTGAGCCGGCGGCCCTGAAGGCGTGAGAGAATAATGGTTCAGGAAGTGTCCTCAGGAGCAGCAGAACATCCGTTTATCTTGTACAGAAGTGACATCTGGTCTCTAAACTGTGGTCTGACAGTTTCCACACAGAAATCTTTAAGCATGGTGTTGGGCAGCGGAAGGCTATCGTGGCGTTTAGTTATACTGCATGGATAGTGAGGGGGAGCAAACAGATGCTGTACACTAGATGCTGTACACAAACAAATCACTTCATCTCACAAATACACCTGCAGAGAGACACTCTGGTTTTCAAACGGATGAGCCCACACATAACAAATCTGCTTGTTATTGCTTAAAAATCACTTATGCTAATTATATAATTTGTCATCAGACTTAACAACTGAAAAAACGAACATCAGGACAGATGATGCAGAAATCAGACACTTCAGCATCTCGCTACACAAATACTTCTACCATTGCGAGCCTTATTCTGTGGGTACATTCTGAAATGTGTCAGAACAACATGTTTATAAGTCTTGGCATGTTTTTAAACTGGAGTCAATGTCAAGTCTTTCAAAACAAATCTAAGTCATGTTTGAAGTCTTCTGGTAGTTTTCCATAAACTGCATGTTAGTTTTAAAAACCTCAGAGAGCAAGGAATTTAATTAATTGTTCATGAGTCTTACTAATGCTACTTCTTTTTACACATTAAAGGATTAGTTAACACAAAAATTAAATTCGGTCATTAATTACTCACCCTTATTCTAAATATGTAAGACTAGGATATTATCAAGAGCAAAACATAGCAAGGACATAGGTAAAAAAGTTCATGTGACATCAGAAGTTCAACCATAATTTTACAAAGCAGCACAAATACTTTTTGTGAGCAAAGAGAACAAAAATAGCATTATTTATTCAGCAATTCTTCTCCCACAAGTTACCAACTTCCAGCATTTAAGAGTGTACCCCAGAATGTAATCATTGTAATCAGCATTGTTTACATTCAGTTAGACAACTCACTGTGATCCTGATTATGCTTATTACGTTAAAATAGTCACACGAACTATTTTACCAATGTCCTTCCTACATTTCTGTGCATTGATTGTGGTAATACCCTTGCTGTGTATGGAGGGTCAGAGAGCTCTCAGTTTTAATCAGTTATTATGTTAGGTCTTATGGGTTTGTAACGACACAAGAGTGAGTAATTAATGACAGAACTTTCATTTTTGGGTGACTTTAGTCATTATCTAAGACTTTAAAATCAGACTACCAGTGGAGTAATGTTTCAAGTAATGTGAGTTACGCAATCAGATTACCTTTTCTAGTAATTAGTAAAGCAACACATTACTTTTAAATTTATTAGAAAATATCCAAGTTACTTTTTCAAATACATAACGCATACATAACAGCTCTCCTGTCCCTATGTTGAGAGAAATTGGTAGTAAAGCAGTTTTAGCTTGAGGCTTATTCATTTCTTTTGGTGTGAAGCCTGTACATTTATTTATTTCTGTATTTATTTATTAAATAAGCAAACCCAGCCCAGCTGACAAAAAAAGAATGTACTTTTTTTGGAGTAACGCAATATTGCAATGCATTAGTTTTAAAAGTCACTTTCCCTAACACTACTGCATTTAGCCTACAGAGCTAGTCATTATATGTTTTAAGCTACATTTGGTTTCATCTTTCAGGTCAACAGTTTAAAGAAAATCTCGCAGAGCAGGCTAGCTACTGTACCTGCACGCCACATATCTGGTTGCACAAACAGACAACTCTAAGCACTGAGGTTTGATACAGCCTTAGTGAGGATGTTATGTATGTACAATGGGACCTTCTAGTATGTTTCTGGCATTAAGATTATGATCTGTTTCGCAGACAACTAGGATGACACATGAGTTTCTAACCAGATGTTTTTTTCATGCTTTACCAAAACTAAAGTTTGTTTTATCTTCAGCACATGTGGAAAACACAAAAAAAGAACCAAAAGGATGAAAGGAAGCAGTTTTATAAACAGATTCAGCAAGCTCATCATTTTTCGGACCAATGAGGCTCCCAGCAGCAGACATCAGTTAATCTACTCAGTGCAAACCACAGCGTGACACATTCTTGCGTTGTGCAGGAAGCCCTTAGAGTACAGCAACACGGCAAGTAATGTAGTATTCTTTCCTGTGAACTGTGTTAAGTTTTGACCTTTCATCCCTGTTGGTGACATGTCATTAACTAGAACACATGCCTAGTCCTCCCCCACACTCCCTAGTCAGCATGGGCAATACATTCTCTTTGTCTTTTCCCGAGTGGAGTCTCCTACTCCCACTGCTGCATCACTCGCCTTGAAGAAGCTAACAAACCCTACACAGCCCTCGGCCGAATGGTTACAGATCAAAGTTTCATTTCTCTGGCGATTTTCATGCAGGGGTAATTTATTATACAACATCCAGGAAATTGGACGAGTTTTGATGGACATGTTTTGTGAAAGGTGCTTCTTGTCATGTATGAGAGGAATAAATCTATAGTTACCTGTCATATACAGCAGATCTTCTGAAGGGTGGTAGGGTTGCTTTCTAAGAATTGTTTTACCAACTTATATTACCGTGCATATATAATAGATTTGGTTGGATTTGTTTTGCATGTGTATCATATGAGCTTAGGCTCTGTGAAGTTACAACTGTGAAGGACTTTGGCGTATCGGTGCATTTCAGAAAACAGTGTGAAGGGGAAAGCATTTGCCAGTCAAAATTAACTCCCACATACAATGGTTTGATGATTAAAATCTTACGGTTTCAGGCTCCATGCGCTAATCAGCGTGAGCGGCTTTCAAAATTCTCACTTTCTCAATTCTATTGTTGTGTGCTCACCAGAATAAAAGACAAAAAATGCCAAAGTTATCTTTTAATTGTTTGTGTATGTGGCATTCAGCTGCTGAATAAAAACTGAGGAAAGAGAGACGCCAAGGTTAGACCACAAATTAATTAAACTTGGCAATCAAAGGTTGAAAAATCTTTGAAAAAAGTAAATACATAAAGTTTGAAATCAAGTTTAAGGAAAACCTCAGAGAATGATAAAAAAAAAGAACAGATAACGCATGTTTCATTAGACTTTTTTGTTTTTAATTCAGGATACACAAAATGTATTTGGAATAATCTACTATTAAAGCAATAAGGTGTTAGAGTCTGGTTAGTGCATTTAGTGCATTTATAAAGCACAATGCAAAAAATTAATTGGACAAAAAGTACTACAAAAAGATTGATATTTCATTTGTGGAATTAATCCTCAAACCACTTAACCACTTAGGCTCTATTCAACCCTTTGTAGATATGTCTGATAGTAATTCATTTATTTTATTTTATTGTTACTCTAAAGAGTAAACTTTTAAAGTCTCCCTTGACTTCAGAATGTCAAGAGGGCTTTTGTACCATAACGTGAATTAATGAATTTCTGCGATACATCCATTTTTTTTTTCTGCTTTTTTTTCTGCTTTATTCACTATAGACTGTAGAATAGTGTGCACATATAGAAAGTCAGTACAATGATGGCTGTCCTTCTTCATTTTCTTGTTTTAGTATAATAATACAGTTTATATGCAACTTTATTTGACAGCGTGGTTTTTGTCCTTCAAAAAGTATTTGAAGGCCCTTATGCTGAGGCCCTTTTGAATGATGAAGAAGTTTGATATGAAATATTTTATGCATTAATTGTTTTTAAATAATGTATGATGTTGTTTAATAGATTTGAAAAAAGCACTCATGGTGTTTGACTCTATGACTTCACATATGAATAAAATAATCTTTATTAAGATATAACTTTAGATTTGAATAAAATAAGAGATTTACTCAGTTGAGATGACAACGTAAAAGTAAAAAGATGTCAAGTGCTGTAATAAGACACACAAGAAACAAGGCTGAGAATAGGTTTTTATATTGCTAAACTACACAAAAATACCTTGCAATGAAATGCCATTTATTAATTTATTTATAAATAATTATATTTAGATATTATAGATTCTCAGGAGCCTGGTTTTTCCTGAGTAAACTATTGTAGCACTTAATTAATTGACACAGTATTATTGTGTGTAGAGCTAGTTGTACTTGTACTTGAAATTGTGCAAGAAAATTAAAAAACACTGATTGGAAATTTAAAATTGTGACACTCACATTAATATTTAACGTAATGCTGTTTGAAGCTTCTTTTTTGTATTTAACTTGACACACAGTTTTCAGACATGCATTAAACAACAGCTGCCTCATGAAATTTTACTAAATTGAAGGCTTTGTTGCACTGATAGAATTGATGTCAGTGTGGCATTTGTGTTCTGAATTGTGATTTGTCTTTTAAGCTTCTATTTAACCTCCTTTACTCACTAAAAAACATTTCTTCAGTCAATGCAAATGTAGAAAGCAGTCACACAAGACTGCATGTATTTATTGGCAATGGCATTTTATCCTCCAAACAGAATTCTGAGCTATTAATTTTCTAAAACAATTTGAACAATTGCTGCGACAAAGAAAACATTAAACAAATCTGATTAATTAAAGCCATAAAATAAAACTATGAAATACACATTATATACATATAAATATCAGATGCGCTAGCTGTTGCATACAGCATATATAAACTACATGCACTACAAATGCAGTTCATTACAAGGTACCGCAATGAAACATTTTATGCGCATTAATGACTTGGACTAAACTTTCTTGATGTTGATCAGAGATCTGGCTTAAAAGTGTTTACATCGGCTGCATGTTCAAACTTCACCCTGCCAGCCACAGTAATGAGAGGCGTCACAGATCATAAGTGATGCCCTAGTTATTATTATGACTGCCAGTCATGGTTATGATCATTAAACTTACAGTAAACAGTTGCACGAGTCTGTGTTTGTCACGCTGGCCTCCATCTCTCTCTCTGGGAGCAGATGCCTGCGGTGTTCTTTAATGACATGGTGTCAGTGCTGCTACATGCACTGGGAGAGAGGTTAGACAATGCAGTGTGCGGCAACTTTCTGTCGTTCTCGTTTTCTGTCTTTCTGTCCCATCTCTCTTTTGCTGGGTCTCAAGCCCTCTCCAATTTCTCGCTGTTCCTGCTTTCCTTTCTCTCTCAGCCATGTGTCATTGAGGCTCTTTGTCTGGCAGGCTGCTCTTTCTGCTCAAAGATAGAAATCTTTAATAAAGTAAATGAAAAATAAAAATAAATATTACTGTATACAAACAGTATAAAACATGAAAACTACAATCCTGTTGCAGCAGGATACTCTTAATCAATAAAGTTTTAATGAACAGTTTGTAGAAAACCAAATGCCTTACTTCTAATTTTGGTCCCACTTAATAGTAAGCGTCTTTAAATATAATATACTTTATATATTCCCGCTTCTTGTTGCACAGGAAATAAAAGATACACGTTACTGAAGACCTATTTTCGCTACACTCACAAATTATCTCAAGCCTCTAAGAAGCAAATCACATGACTTTTTGATGAACAATTATGAAACAAAGCAATTCTTGTTTATTAGAAAATACCTTTGTCCTGAGCACTTTCAATTAAAAAACACCTTCATTTAATAATTGACTTTTGATTAAATGTATGTTTGTCTCGCTTTGATTTATCCTAATTTAAGAGGGTCTTCAAACTACTTTGCAACCAGATGGATTTTTGACTCCAAATCTTTTACTTTCTAACGAACGAGCAGCATCCTCTAGTTGAATTATCTTCATATGATGAGTACCAAGTTGAATGAAGCATTGTTGTATCAGAAGTTTCTTTTTATTTGTCTTTGACTCGCTACTTTCGTTACTGTCTTACATGTACAACTCAGGCTCTTTCTCTGGCAAGCAACTTTTTCTGTTATAGAAACCTGATGTTACTACTACTACTACTACTACAAAAAAAAAAAAAGAATAGTTGTATCGATCTGCGTCTGCTCTTAGAAATAAATAAATGCGGAGAGGAATTCTGCCAGGGGAAAGGTTGGAGGTAAGGAGGGGTTCTGCATTGTTGATCCAGAATGACAGTGATTGACAGTAGTGGTAGAAAAGCTGATAGCAACTTTTGGCGTGCCGCTGGTTTAAAGGACGGACATAGCCGGCGATTTCAGGTTTGTGGAGCATGACTGTGAGCTGGGGTGAGATCGCTTACCATTCTCTCTGTGTCCGTTCTTCACCCTTACACTCTCTGTGTTTTTCACAAAGGCAGTTTATGTATTGTTTAAACCTTTTTCTCACTAATAGTCAGCTTTATTCTCCAGGGCCACACTAAGCCACAGCCAAACCCGCCGTCAATAGTGATAGCAGGTGTGGAGCGCAGGTGTGAGCTGGATATGGACCGGAGTGACACGCTGTCAGCTATCAGCTGAAATTAGCAGCCCAGGTAGGTGCCGCATGAGCAGGGCCTCGGAGTTTACAACACAACAGCTGATGGACAGAACCTGCAATTTAAGATTCCTCCTCTCTCGCTGCTCTCTCTGCTTGTGGTTGTCGCTAGATTTTACTTAAAAATGACTTTATATGCCACCGCAGGTCTGCTTTCCTTGATTTAGTCGCTAAAAGGTGAAGTGTGTCATTTCTGTGTCACTATAGCGGCACCAAACGGAGTTGCAAAAATAACTAGATTTTTACATTTTCGGAATGAAATGTGAGCGGTTCCTGTGCATGTAAAAGTTGCTGCCACTACGCTATGGTTTTTATAAGTGAGGTGTTGCGATGCGGGTGGTGAGAAGTTCTTGAGTGGTTTTCAGAGCGTGACTTTTTTTTTTAGGGGGGGTGGTTGCTAGGTGATTTAATAATGGCCAACTTTTCCAGATATTCTGTGTCTTTATGACTTTGGTAAATGAATATGAATTAATGTGAACTTCGGGCCAAAAATGGCACAAAAAATGCACCAAAGACTGAAGCAAAAAATCTAATCATTTATAGAGTCTATTGTGAAGAACAATTCCACTGAAAAGGTTAAGTGTGTGCTCTATCTCCAACTGAGTTCGGCACTCTTGCTAATTCTTTATTTCTTAATAGAATTTAGTTTTAAAGAGACAGCAGGCTAGAAATATCCACTTCTGTCTGGTCTGCTAATCAAACAACACCACAGCTTTAACAAAGTTTAATCTGTATTTAACTTAAACAGTAAGCGTTTTTGTGTTGTTTTACACTTAATTATAACATATCTGCATCTGAATACTACTGTTACTGTCTTTACATAGCAGGGTTGCCAACTGTAACTTAAATGGCAACCTTGCTTGTGATATGATACTTTGAAAGTCTCAGCTTTCAAATTTTGTGAATTTTAATACGAAATTCAAACAATAAATACCATTTTGGCACACTTTTAATGTGGCGTAATTTATAGTTCTTCCTTAGTTACAGAGTTGCGACAGACCTCTTTGATCTTGTTTATGTTGACGTCAAGCGGTTCAATGATTCATGGAGCGCTCAATAGTTCCAAACAAACCAGTACTGTCAATACATTTGAATGAGTTTTAAGCAGGTTAGATGACAGCTTTGCTGTACAAATATTTTATATATTTTATTCTGTAGAGTGATGAGAAAGGCAATGTTCTATTTTTTGTATACCTATTTATTTATTGATTGATTTATTCATAAAACCTTTGATACTAAATACGATTTGTGCAATAATTATGGTCCATTAATGACCACTTTTTTCTAATATTACTGTTACTTATATTACAATTGCTGTAGTATTTAAGGTTAAAATAGAGGAAGTGTTTTAAATTCTAATGCAAAGAGCTAAATTTGAGTAATTTTGTGGATGGGGAAAAAAATTATGTTACGCCAAGCCAACAGAGGGAGCTCTTACCTCTGCATGAATTGTGATCACTTCCTCTGGTACTTCCTGTTTGTGGACTATATATTCTGAAACAGGCCTTACCCTGGCAGGTAGCATTGAAATTAGCATAGCCCTTGTTTGTTTTGTGGATCTTTTTGGACTGGTTTTTTTGATTGTTTACTGCCTGACCTGATCTCTGCTTGTTTTTGGATTATCTTGTTGCTTTGCCTCTGATATTCCTGTTTACTGTGTTTTTTTATGTCTGCCTGCTTTGACCATGCCTTTGTTAAATAAAAGCCTGCGATCTGCAGGCCTTAGACCCCTCAGTCATAACAGAATGCTACACTGAACCAGGATCCAGCAGTTTTCCACCTGAACCATGGCTAGGTATGTGCCTTGATAAGTTATTACTAACCCTCAAGCAGGGCACCCGGATGCTTGAGGACTATATCCAGGAATATCTACACCTTGCTTATCTCTCAGATTTACCAGACTGTGTCTTGATCAACTTCTTTTTTGGGGTTATAAATCAACCATTCAAGTCACAAATTGTTTGTGAGGGTCCGCATGGTCGCTTGCAGTTTATGGAGTTTGCCTTAGTGACGTGACTGTGGGTTCAGTGTTCACGTGGAGGAAGAGGACACTGCATCAATGCCTGTAATGGCGGCTTTGCCAGCAGAGCCAATTCACAAAATGGCAGCACCAACATCACCCTGTCACCTGATCCCTCGCCCAAGCTGGCTGCCCTCCCAAAGCCACCGCCCAAACTGGACACCACACCAGAGCCTTTAGCCATTGCAAATATCCAGCCACAGTTCTCAGCCACCACAGATGCCTTTCCAGTATTTCCAAGCATTGTGGATGCAGCATTTGAGGCTGGTGTCCAGTCTGTGAGGGCAGCTGGTGTCTCCAGAGCTTCATCACAAGTCGTCCCTGAGACTTTTCCTCAATCACCTGCTCTTCCTGTAATGGCACTTGCCAATTTGTGTGTTTTGGCTATGTACTGCTCAATTCCTACACCAGTCTGCAAATCTGCTCCTGAGCCCATTCCTGCCCGTCAATCCACTCCAGTGCCCACTCAAGTCCACAAGCCTGCTCCAGAGGTCTTTCCTGATCCCGATTCCCCTCCTGTGACCTCCCCTGTCCGCCAGCCTGCTCCATGCATGTGGGCATCTGCCGTAGAACCTCCAGAGTGGGTATCGGTATCTGCCTGTCCAGTCTCGGCCACGGAGACTGAGTGAATACAGGTCAAGGTCTTTGAGGTCACCTATGAACCTTCTTCTGGCTTGGGTATGGCCAGAGAGATTGCTGATGAATCCTCGTAGCTGGGCAAGACGGCTGTGATGGTCATCAGCCAACCCTCTTCCAGTCCTGCCACAGCCATGTCAGCCATCTATACTCTCGCCTTGTTTCGTCCCGGCTTTGGAGGCTCTCTGTGAATCATGGTCCAGTGCATGAACTGTGATCACTTCCTCTACTACTTCCTGTTTGTGGACTATATATTCTGAAGCATGCCTATCCCTGGTATGTAGCATTGAAATTGACATAGCCCTTGTTTGTGTTGTGGATTTTTTATTTTTTTTTCTCTGGATTGTTTTTATTATTGTTTGCTGCCTGACCCGACCCCTACTTGTTTATGGGTTTTGTTATTGCTTTGCCTCTGCTATTCCTGTTTGATGTGTTTTGATCTCTGCCTGCTTTGATCCGCATGCCTCAGACCCCTCAGTCATAAGTTTACCTATGGCTCTTTAATAAATATGTATCTACTAATTTCTCAAAACAAAAAATTGCGTGCTTAATACGTTTTGCAATTAAATAAATATTTAGACGGGATTATTTATTTGTACACACACTTGATTGGATTGACATCTGATATCACAGCCCCCCCAAAAAGTGAAACTTGAATGTTTGTAAGCCTGATATAGCATATTATTTTGTTGAAGGGTTGTTCATATGTTTGTGCAACTGTTCTTGTATGACCGACTTCTGCTGGGGTGTAGTAATCATTTAAAGTAAGTTTTTTTTTTTTTTTTTTTTTTTTTAGTATCAATAATATGAATGGAATGTTTCTACCACGTTGCTGACCGCTAAAATGAAGTCGATAAGAGAGCTTTATATTTAAAGCTTTTTCTTTGCCTATCTGAAACTGAAAACATCTGAGGCAGAGAGAAATCAAAACGTGATTTTGAATATTACTTTGACTGTTAGAATAACACTTTAAAGAAACATTTGTTAGTAATCATTAACAGTATTATAGCACTTATTAATGTAGGTCAATAATATGATATATGAAGGCTACTTAGTATGTTAACATTAACGTTACATAACATTATGCATTAAATACATACCTAACATAAATACTATACCTCGGTTTGCATAACCAAATAACATTTTCTGCACAAACTGTCAGAAACTTACTCAGGGAAGCTCATCTGCATTCTCATTGTCCTCATGTATTTTTGTGTTCAGCTAATGAAAAATGGGGACAAAAACAAGTGTTGTTTAATTTTGTTCAGTGTATTTATTGTGTTTATACTGTATTGCAAAACACTTTTGCTGCTACTGAGGTAAGATATGGGTATGGTTATGGACAGGTTTGATGGTATGTGTAGGTTTTTAAATAAAGGCTTTTATTATAAAAGGGAAAATAAAATCCGGATGGCCCTGTGTGAAAAAGTGCTTGCCCCCTAAACCTAATAACAGGTTGGGCCACCATTAGCATCAACAACTGCAATCAAGCATTTGCTATAACTTGCAATAAGTCTGTTATAGCACTGTGAAGGAATTTTGACCCACTCATCAGAATTGTTGTATTTCAACCACATTCAGAGTTGTGAAGTAACTTATTACAATTACTTTTGTTAGAGTACTTGAGTACAGTTTTCTTGAGTAATTTTTTTCCAATTTCTTGTAATTAAATTGTTACTTTAAATTTAGTTTGAGTATAATTAAACTAAAATATTCGCCATCTATATGTTTATTTTTTTACCAAAATTACAAATAAATAAATAAGACAAGGTAAAGATGCAGATGAAGAACAGTACGAGCCAATAACAGACAGGTCTTACTCGGGTGCAAAACCAAACAAAACTTCCTGTTCAGCTGCAGAGACGGACGATTTTAACTGTGTTTTGTTTTAACTAAAAAAGTGGTAATTTTTCAGGTAATTTTCAGCTCATAAGGAAACTAGAGAAAATTATTATTGAATACAAATGATTAGATATAGTTCAGCACTGTATTTCATTTCTTAGCCAGTTAAAAGACAAAAAAATTAAGCTTATCAATTTTTTTTCTTTCCATTATTTTTCACTTCTGTCCCCCTCATTTCTGAAATGATGGATACACACCTGTGTGTAGAGTACAGTACAGTACTGACAATGTGCCTGAAGTTATCATAACAAACTACACTTTCAATGTGATTTTAAACCATTCCAATCAAGAAGACCCATGGGCTGTTTTCTGTGCTGATAGTATGTTTGAATAATAGCATCAAACATGACAATTTATAAGACTAATGTCATTTTTTTCTCCAAAATCACTATAACATCAGTCATGTTTAAAACAGTTAGTTTCTGTGATTCCATGTTGCTTCTTATCACATTTTTTTAATAACTGTTTACTGTGATACAATTCATGTCAATTAGCAGTGCATTGCAATTGTGTGTTTATTATCTTCCACGTTTCATCAGTCAAAGCGTCTCAATCTGCATGTTCAGCTGTAGTGATATCTGATGCATTTGTCCATATAAGGGATTTCCTGGCTCTCGCTTGTGAAACAGACATTACTGTACAAAGCTGTTAGGGTTGGCCCTGCTCTATAATGCTCACATAGTTTCATTTTGGATAAAAATAGAAATATAATACTAAAGTGCTTTGTAACACAGTAACTTGATGAGCAAAGCCAGCGAAGAGCAAAAGCAGGGGACAAAGTGATGATGACAAAAAGGAGCTTATTTAATAAACCTAATTGCTTATGCCTCAAAGTTCAGACTTTGTTTTGTCCAGTACAAATAGATGTATTATACAAAACTGCTTCACAACAGCAAACTTTTCATTTCCATAAACATTTCCTCTTAATTCTTACTCATGAAGACAAACATCCCTTTAAAACTACAAAAGACTAAATAACAATAGAAAAATCATGTGTATATATATATATATAAACACACACATGGATGTTTCATGACACAAACTGGCATTTATTATTAGTGGGGTTTTTTTATAACTTGTTTGAATCTGAGATTGCAGATAACTAAATCAGTATTTCTACAGTTGTTGGTAAGAGGGCTTTTTATACACTATGTATTACAAAAGCAGGTCCCATAAAACAGGTTTGAACATTTGAACATCTCTTCACCAAAAGACACAAAATCACAAACCGTATAAGGTTTTTAGCCAATTTTAAAATATTTGTTCTTTATGTTTATAAATATCAAGTGAAACTATTAGCTGATTAGTTTATGCTTTGCAATGGTTCAACACAGTTAAATGTAAGTCACGAGCCAGTAATTGTTTCGTCTTTCATTAGCAAGTAGCCTTGGCATGAAAGTCTTGTGAAACAGATGCCACAGGACGCACGGTATCACAAGCAGCCAGTTTGACGGCTATTCGTCAGACTTGGCTCATGTTCATTAGTTGAATTATTCAGAGAAACTTCTCTTTGTCTACTGAAATGATAATTGACTGTCTACTGAGGGCCGTGGGGTTTTATTATAGCTGTTGTTGGTTTGCGTGGGAATTTCTGGGGGGCTGAATTTTCCCTTGCAAGACGAATTTCATCACAATGCTGAACGATGCAATGGCCCTGTAACACGTTATGCTTATGAACATGAGATCATCCTTATGAGGTTTCAGGAGGACTTTTTACAGTGCACTTCCTTAAAAATTTGAAAAATTATTACTCCATATACAGCACTGCCTTGTGTTGATGCTGAATTTATTGCATATGAAATGTGGCCAGTGATGTGAAATATTACTCTTCATAGAATAATCTTATATCTACAGAGACCTAGCATGGATTAATTAATTCAAGAGTAAATGTCCCTAAAGGCTGCAATTAACGATAAACGTATTAGACGTGTCAGTGCCCAAGAGCGCTGGAGTCTATCCTGCTACCGCTTTTGCTGGTGCTGTTTCAACTCAACTGTCAGCTGAGATGTGTCAAAAACTAGAGCATGTATATGTGTGTGTGTGTGTGTGTGTGGGCGAGTGGATTTGAGTATTCATTGCGTTGACAAATAAAACTGCCAAAAAAAACTTTAATTCATTGTGACTTATATTTTCATTTACAATTGGAATAGAAAAAGTGTTTGCCACATCCTGTCCATCTGTGAGGTGTAAAATATTCAGCATCTGTGTGTAAATCACTGTAAATTATGGTGCGACCGCCTTTAACTCTCCAGCTGTTACAGTAGAAGGTGTTTAATGGTTAATTAAAATGTTCCATTGCATTTGGTGACTATTCAGGAATAAAAAAAACAGACATGAGAAAAAAAGAGAAGGAGCACTGGTAACCACTGTCATTGATCATCCTATCACATCCATCCATTTGGTGATAGTAACAGTTATGCAATTAAATTTTGTCCAAACTGCAGCAATTACATCTTACACGCTATTGCCACAACTGAACTGTGTCACTAGTAAAACAATAATCATCTCTCAGTCTCTACAGTAATTTTGCAGATTACAAATACAGATTCATTTTAGTGAATCAGTTCAATTTGTCTGTTCCTAGAAGTCACTGTGTGGTACTGGTCAGAGGGCCCTTGTCAGTATGTTCATAAAAACCCTAACCACTTCATCGGTTCATTCAGAAAAGTTTCACTATCAACACACATACAATAAAAATATAAGAAAAGTACAAATAACTATAGCACAACAATAGAAAAAATTACAAATGGAATACAACTTAGTCTACTAAGCTCTTATAAAAGTGACTTAATAAAGCTGAAGAGCAATAAATGTTGAAGAGCAATAAAAGTTATTTATTGTTTGATTAAAATGTTTTTTAGGCTTTAAGACTGAATGCACTGATTAAATATCCTGACAAATATTTGATTACTTTCCCAAATCTAACTTTATGTTCACTGTACGACAGAAATTTTCATATTTTTTTTACTCCTACCTTTTTTGCAGATATATGCAGATAACAGTCATTTGACATGATTCAGATGTTACGTAAGAAGCAGATGTTATGGGGTGTTAGGTAGGGGTAGTACCTCTGACAAAAAAAACAGCCAAACCTTTGGGTGGTGTCCACTTTGGTCCCCACTCGCACTCAGCTCTCACGTATGTATCTGTTTGGATGCAACAGCGGCCATACATGGTACACAGCTTCAACTGGTGGGCCGAACTTGGTAAGCGTAGCCGAGAGGCATTAAAATCCCCGGTGAATTAGAGCTTGTCTACCCATGCATGTGAAGACTGGATACAACAGACTGAGTGGTAGAAACTACTAGATCGGTTCATCAATCAGAAAGGCGGTTCCAGCAAAATGCTCTGGAGTACATTCAGGGCACAAAGGGTCACAAAGGACACTGCTGTCCATTCACTGCATCCTTACCCATCTCCAACCATCTTGATTTGGGCTGGGATGAAAGAATGAGGTTGATGACCATGCGCAACTCTCCCTTACAACAGTCCAACTCATGTGCAAATCGTGACTCTGCACTCAATCATCTCCATTCCACTCCTCAACTCCTGCAACAATTGGTGCATGGCAAAGCGACAGGTGTGGTCGCACTGGTAATCATAGTCACAATCCTGCACGCATGGCAGCTCAGGCTATAGGGTCACTTTCCATCAATGAAGCAGTGTTGGAATTCGCCACCTGAGAGACAGAGCACTCCTCTTCAAGATAGCCATGTTCTCCCCCCATAGCCTGGGGAAGGGGCTAGATAAGGTGCCCCAAACTTTGCCTGCTTCGCCTCTACCCTGGCGTGGATGGCAAGGAGCCCATTATAGTGGTAAGAAAGAAAGGAAAAGAAACAAGATGACACATCATAGGCAAATGCAATGTGCGCACATTGTTGGACCATGCTTGGGACCAAGACCAGAGAGGAAGACTGCCCCCTATTGCCAAGGAGCTTACCAGATACTGCTCTCAGTGAGCCTTGCTATGCTGAAGAAGGACAGTTGTCAGAAATGTACACTGGGTATACCTTTTATTGGATTGGATTCAAGAAAGACGAGAGGCAGACGTTGGATTTGCATCAAAACCAAATTGTTCAATAAGCTGGCTGCATCTCCTAAAGAAATCAATGATCACCTGATGACAGTCTGGCTGCTACTCTCTAGGAAATACTTTGCTACACTCACCAGCTTCTAACATGACCATGTTCCTACATTGGCTGCTGCAACAGTAATGGTGTATTGTTACTGGAAACCTGCGCCACACATCAGCTTCTAATAACCAACTCCATCTTCCACCTTCTAACCCAGAAAAGGACAAAATGGATGTCAGAGTAACTAAAGCCACGAGTGGTGCAGAATGCTGGACCGATCACTGACTGCTGATCTCCAAACTTAACATCAGAATTCAGCCTCCAAGACAACCACAGAGGAAGAAAGTTCCAAAGAGACTGAATGTCTCCAAGCTAAAGTGTGTCCAAATTAAGTAGTCACTGGAAGAAGAGCTGGATAGCAGGCTGGAACTTTTGAAACTTGACTTGTGCAATGTTGACTGGATTGCATTTAGAAACACTGTGTATACCGCTGCCAAGGAATTGTTGGGTCCCATCACACAGAAGCACCAGGATTGGTTTGATTACAATAACAAGCACGTTTAATCTTTGCTAGATGAAGAACATCACCTTTACAATATCCTGTGACAACCACCGTGGCATCTCCCTGCTATCTGTCTCAGGGATGAATCTAACCAGGACAATGCTGAACTGCTTAAACCAACATCTGGAGTGAGGCATGGTACCCGAGAGTTAGTGTGGGTTTCGGCAGGGCCATGAGACAATAGATATGATCTGTCTGTATCAGCATGGATTAGTTCTCCAAAGCCTGTGATGACTACGGAGTTACAATAAGCACAAAGAAGACAGAAGTGCTTCTTCAGCAAGCCCCTGCAACACCATACACTGAACCAACTAAAATAGTCAACGAAAAGAAACTTAATAAAGTGGCAGATAAATTTGTCTACCTTGGAAGTACATTGTCCCTCAGTGTCAAATATTTCGTAGATCTAGGGCAAGCTCTGCAGGGGACTGTCATATCTATGACAGAGCAGGGGACAGTAGAGGTATCAGGGTGAAGGGTTGAGGTCAGGACTTTGTGCAAGCTAGTCAAGTTCATCCACACTAGACTCTGTCATCCATGTCTTTATGAGCCTTGCTTTGTGCACTGGTGCACAGTCATGTTATGCTGACAGGTATACTGAAGCATTCAGAGTTCCTTTACTAGAACTAAGGGGCCAAGCCCAGCTCCTGAAAAACAACCCCACAACATAATCTCCACTCCACCAAACTTTACACTTGGCATAATGCAGTCAGACAAGTACCGTTCTCCTGGCAACCACCAAACCCAGACTCATCCATCAGATTGCCAGATGCAAAAGCATGATTCGTCACTCCAGAGAATGCGTCTCCACTGCTCTGGAGTTTAGTGGTGGTGTGCTTTACACCAGAGCATTCAACTCTTTGCATTGCACACTACATTGCACAGTCTGTAGAGACTGACTCTGCAGAAAGTCGGAAACCTTTTTGCACTACAAGCCTCAGCATCTGACCCCACTCCATCACTTTTCATGGCCTACCACTTCTGGCTGAGTTGCTGTCGTTGCCAAACGCTTACACATTCTTATAATACAGCTGACAGTTGACTGTGGAATATTTAGGAGAAAGGAATTTGTTGCACAGGTGGCATCCTATTACAGTTCCACGCTGGAATTCACTGAGCTCCTGAGAGTGACCCATTCTTTCACAAATGTTTGTAAAAACAGTCTGCATGCCTAGGTGCCTGGTTTTATACACCTGGTGGCCATAGAAGTGATTGGAACACCTGATTCCGATTATTTAGATGGGTGAGCAAATACTTTTGGCAATATAGTGTATATGCAATATTGACAATATATAATTTAATCATGACAATAAAATTTCCAGTGTCCTTTGCATCAGCATATTGATGCCATGGGTTTCTTATTTAAAGGAAAATGCCACTTATTTTGAAAACAAGCACATTTTTTAAGAGTTTTACTCTTAAGTGGAGTTTTACTGTTTTTGAATCCATTCAGCTGATCTTTGGGTCTGGCGGTAGCACTTTTAGCTGCAGCTTAGCATAGATTGAATCTGATTAGACCATTAGCATCCACCTCAAAAATGGCCTGTTTAAAACTTGACTCTTCTATAGTTACATTGTGTACTAAGATTAACAGAAAATAAAAACGTTCTGATTTTCCAGGCTCATATGGCTAGAAATGATATTCGGTCCCACTTTATATTAGGTGGCCTTAACTACTATATACTTACATAAAAAATAAGTCTAATGTATTTACTGTTTCTAATGTTTATACTGTACTGCAAAACACTTGTTGCTATTTCAGTGGGATATGGGTAAGGTTGATGGCAGGTTTGGTGATATGGATAGGTTTAAGGGTAAGTTAAGGTGCAAGAGATGGGTCAACAGCAAAATTATAAATCTACAGAAGTACAGAAATGAATTACATAGTAAATACATAGTAAAGGCCACCTAATATAAAGTTGGACCCTATATTCTCATTCTGGTGTAATAATCAAGGAACTTTGCTGCCATACCATGGGTGTAACAGGCAAAAGGAAATGCTATTTTCAGGCGCTGCGTAAAATCATTGTGCCTGCTGATAATCGCAAATTTTAATTTTCCATCAGTTTTAGTACTACAGAACTCTAGGTTGGATTGTAAAATCCTTTAAAGCAATGGAAGGCCCTGCATGTCGAAAAATGGTGCTAAATGTGTACTCTGTGTGTCAAAGGGTCCTGACCAAGTGTCAATATGTAGATGAGTGTTGCCTGAAAGCAAAGTTGAGCTAACCAGCTCTGAAATACAGAATTTCATGACCCTTTCACACAGCTCTAGTCATTACATCAACTTTGAGAGCAAGGGGGCCCCCTGGTGGTTTGGAGGCCCTTCGCAACTTGTATACTTTGCATATAGGGAGGACCAGCACTGCATAATTAAAATATTTATTTCAACAATGCTGTTCATTAGTTAGCTACAATGCTATAGCTAAAAGCATAGCTTGATGGCAATTTAATTAGTTAAAAAAATTTGCAATACCCTTTAAAAGTTTAGTGTCTATTATTTCATTCATCCTCATGTAGCACACTTGCATGCATGGCACTAACAATGCTAATTTACTGTCTAAATGTAAGTTTCTTTGTATAAATGAATATACTGAATGCATAACTGTAAAATCCATCCCTCCCTTCATCTTCTTTTTTTCTATCAGTTCTGATCTCAATCATTCTTTCTCCATTAGACCACTCAAGTACGAAAAGTTTTCTTGCAGTTCTGATCCACATGCTGAGAAACCAAGTTAAAAAGAGAGCTTCAAGAAAGCACACACACACACACACACACACACACACACACACACACATATATATATATATATATATATATATATATATATATATATATATTGAATGTCTTTTAAAATGTATTCTTGCACATCTGGAAGGACACATTCATCTGCACTGTATGTTCAAGATGTTTCGCCACTCGTACAAGTGGATTCATCAGTTTGAGGAGATTCCCTGACATTTAACTGGATCGCACACTGTGGTAAGATTTGATTCACTGTGGGAGTCGCCTCCCAGATGGTGCGAATTGCAATCGCTGTGTGAATTGGGGCGAAACTGCTGGGCTAAAGATGAAAGGACAGCATTGTAAGTAGCTGACAGGCCTTGTCGCAGAGATGGCTGTTCCAGTTTCACAAAGATGGCCTCTTTCACTCTTCTCTCAACCATCTGTCCTCCCTGTCCGAAATCTTCACATCACTGTACTTTATTGACTGATTCTTGTCCTTTAGATGCAAGTACATGATCGAGTCCTGCCCACAGGGGCTGCATTTTCTGTGTTGAGCGATCACCTTGTAAAACAGCTGTGCTATTTTCCCAATGTCTAAATCAAGACATTATTAACTGCATTGTGTTGACTTTTTCTTTTGTTCAGGGTGTGATTCTTCAGGTGTACGAGCTTTTGTCTGGGTGTGCTTTTAAAGTATTGCATCTGTCTGTGACTGGTTGATGGTTTCTCTGTTGGACTTTTTAGCTGTTTTAGTAAGGTCCCACTTTGGGATATCTGCAGGCTTTCAGCTCTGTCTGTCTTCCATTTCATGGGAGTCTAAGCTGCATTTTTTTCCTCTCACTCTAACGTGTTCTACATTGCGTTCCAGCAGATAACAGGAATCAAACAACAGTTCTGGTTGAAAGTTTCCTGTAAACGTTATTATCCAGAAATATTTTTCCCTTAAGCATATAATGCAAGACATTAAAGCCAGTTTGTTTTGTGGTTCATTATACCATTTGTATGTAATACATGCCATAGTAATTGTAGGTGATGTGCTTTGCAAAAGAGAGTTCTTCATGCATTCATTTATGTTGTGTTTGTGTACATTTCAGTTGGATTTAAAGTGCCCCATTATGGGTTATGAAAGGTCCTAAACAACAGATTGACGTGAATGCAAGGTCAAAAAACACTTCAGTTAGGAACCTAGGTGTGCTGTTTGATAGCAATCTTTCCTTTGAAAGCCATGTTTCTGTAAAACTGTGTTTTTAAATCTCAAAAACATATCTAAATTGCAACCTATGCTCTCAACGTTAAATGCAGAAATGTCAATTCATGTGTTTATGACCTCAAGATCAGACTATTGTAATTCTTAATTGGGTGGTTTTTCTGCACGCTTGATAAACAAACTACAGCTGGTCCAAAACGTAACAGCTAGAGTCCTTAACAGAACCAGAAAGTATGCCATATTAACCCGGTTCTGTCAACACTGCACTGGCTCCCTATCTAACATCGAGTAGATTTTAAAATCTTGTTAATTACTTATAAAGCCCTGAATGGCTTAGCTCCAGAATACTTGAGAGCACTCTTATCACATTATAGTCCTTCACACCCGCTGCATTCTCAAAACTCTGGCTGTTTGATAATACCAATAATACCAAAATAGGCTGCGGGCAGAAGTTCCTTTTCCTATTTAACACTTGGAACAATCTACCTAAAAATTATACACTCTGTAAATTTAAATCAAGATTATAGGCCCATCTCTTTGACCTGTTTCACAAATAACACCCTAATACACTTTATTTATTTAAATTAAAGGATTGTTAGGCTGCATTAATTAGATCAGCTGGAACAGTGAACACTCCTCATAACACACAATGTACTTGTTACATCACAAAAAGAATGGCATCTGCGCTAATATTAGTCTATTTCTTTCTTATTCTGTTTCTTAGTTCTTAGACTTTCTTTGAAGACCAGAGCACCTAGATGAACCCCATGAATAGATCAAGGGAACCAGACACACACACACACACACACACACACAAAAGTTTTTTACACAATCTGACATGGCTGCGTTTGAATCGAACTAGAAATTAACAGCTGGTTCATCTCTCCTGAGGATAACTGGCCCCCAATTGTTTTTCCCATCTGTTTTTTCATTCTGTCTGGATTTTGGTTTTCACGCCGCTGTCGCCTCTCACTTGCTTAGTTGGGGATACTTAATTTCTAACAATTATCGTTGATTTGATTACACAGACCATATCTGCATTTAAAAAAACATGCTTTGACACAATCTTTATAGTTGAAAGTGCTAAATAAATACAATTTAAGTGGATCTCATGGACCAGATTTGAGAATCTGTGATATAGACCAGTGGCACCCAATCTTGTTCCTGGAGGGCCACCTTTCTGTAGAGTTTAGCTCCAATCTGTTCCAACACACCTGCTTCTCCTGAAGACCCTGATTAGCTGGTTCAGCTGTGTTTAATTAGGGTTGCAGCTAAACTCTGCACAAAGGTGGTTTGCTAGGAGCAGGATTGGACACCCTGGATATACACATAAAATGGCTTCTCCAGGGCACTTCCAACCGTGTTCCTGGAGTACCCCCAGCACTGCACATTTTGTATGTATCCTTAATCAAATACACCTGGTTCAAATGGTGTCAGACAATGGTGACATCCAAAATGTGTATTAGAATTTTGTATGTACCCCTAATCAAATTCACCTGGTTCAACTGGTGACAGCCAATGGTGGCATCCAAAATGAGTATTGTTGAGGGTTGTCAAGAGCTGGAAATGACTGCTCTAGGGTAATGGTATTAATGTTGACATTAATATTAATAAACTTTTGACAGAATTATATATATATATATATATATATATATATATATATATATATATATATATATATATATATATATATATATATATATATATATATATATTTTTTTTTACAGATCTCTTTAAAGCTTCCCATACATCTTTGGCGCTATAAGAAACCTGTTACTATGACAAGAAAGTAAAATCTCTGTACTATCAGAGACTATACATCTCTGCTAGCTCTGAACAACAATGATAGGGCTTTCATCTGTGCCATCACTTTGGAGCAGGATGGCTTGGTAAAGGATGAGGCAGCTGACGTTGAGCAATGGCCTTGAGAGTCTTCTCAGGTAAAGTTGCACTATTCATTATAGTATACACTAAATTATGTTGGGCTCCGGGGTGTTCAATATAAGGGAAAGTGTTGGTTGTAGGCAGTAGTACATTCAGAATATTGACTGCAGTTGAGAGAAATGCTGTTTTGAGCTAATTCTGTAGGATCTTGGAGCTGAACAAATCTTTTGTTAAGCCTACCAGCTATTTAGTTTTTAGTTCTTACAAATGGGTCATTCACAAAATATTGTGGTCAACATACCCCTTCATTTTCAGATTTTAATAAAATAAACCCACATAAAAGTATTAATGCTGTAATGTGATTGAAGTAATTGAATGATTTTGCAATAAAAAAGAGAGAGTTCATATGAAAAAAAATCTGTCATTTACTTACTTTTATGCACTTTCAAAATTGTGTTCTGTTATGTTTCATTAAATTAATTAAATCAAAAACTATTTACATGTATTTTTTAAATATATTTTTTACATAAATTTGATCACTTTTGGTACAATGCTGTGGGAAAATAAAGTGCAAAACTTTATATAAAACTTTATATTATTAGTGTCCCTTGTTGGCTAATGAGCAACTAGAGACGCTAATAACATTAATAAAGTTTTATTACTAGAATATTAGCTGTTTATTAATGCTAATTGCATAACATAACAATGACCTTATAACATACATGACCTTATTCTATATACCTAATCCTATCCAGTATCTAAACTTAACAACTACCTTACTAACCATTAATATTAGAAGCATATTGGGAATTTATTTAGGGAAAGTTGTAGATAATAGTGAATACATGTTTCATAGTTGACAAGTCAGGTTTGCTGTGTCCTCAACAGAGTCCTCAGTTTTTTATATAGCAATTATGCAATGTTTGGAAATTTTGAAATTTCATTCAAAATGGTTTTCTTGCTGACCTCCCGCATTTGTTCATTCACTTTCCAAGGGTTCATGGGTGCACATTCACATTGACTGTTGCCAAAGGTGCCTGTAAATGTCCTCCCTGGGGTTCTTTGAGAGCTCCTGATGTATCTTACAGTCTGCTCTTTGGGTGAGTTTAGTGGGATAAATTGGCTTGAACAGTTTCTTGATAGTCTGTAACTTTCCCAGTTCTTTGATTATAGTACCTGGAATGGCAGATTTCAAATAATTCGCAAGAGCTTTCAATCTCATTTAAGGGAGGCTTAAAAAAAAAAATTCCCATTCCTGTGGGGCTTGCAGTGGCCTATTGCCCATGAATTAGTCATGTGCTTCTGAATTTACATATGGTAAAGTGTTAAGGGACCTTTTATTTTACTGGTGTTTCTTTCATAAACCAACAATTTCTCTTGGAGCCATGGATATGTATGAATTGTGTGACCCTTGATCTCTCTCTCTCTCTCTCTCTCTCTCTCTCTCTCTCTCTCTCTCTCTCTCTCTCTCTCTCTCTCTCTCTCTCTCTCTCTCTCTCTCTCTCTCTCTGGATGTTGACTTGCATTTTATCAATCATTAAGGAGCCCGGTTTTAGCTTAAAATCTTCTTTACTGTTCTTCTCAAGAAAAAAAAGTCACATGCATCTTGGAAGGCCTGAGGGTGAATAAATTAACATCACATTTTCATTTCAGAATGAACTATACATTTAAGTTGTCTCTACAGAATAGAGATTTCAAGATGTTAATTTTGCACAAACCTAAAATTAACTTATTTCAAAACTTTTTGGCAATTGCTGAAAGGTCAAAAAACAGAATTATAGTAACACTGGGAGGATATATTTTTTACACTTCACCTGTAAATGTAAAGAAGATATCATATTCATTATCTTTTGAGATCTGCTATTGCAGTGGTATGTCAGGTCATATTTTTACTGCAGCGGAGAGCTGATGGATGGGTGATGTTGGATGTTCTAGGGTGAGCAGTCTAAGTTGGTTCGTCTCCAGCTCTGGGCATATCTGCACTCCTGCAGGCTGAACCCAGCTGCACAGCTAGCTTCTAATGTGGACTCATTAGCGCTAGCACTAAGTGCCCTTCACAAATTAGAGCTCAATTCCATTTGCTCTTCCATAGCATCCCATTTGTGCCATTCTAGAGCAACAATGCCAAGCGCTCAGTGGTGAATCCTTCACTTGAATTTACTGTTAATATGTGAGCCAGTCTGTCTGCAAGAACATGAAATGTGCATTTGTTAACCAGATCATGATGAAAGGTTGTCTGTAGCTGGCAGTGAAATGTGAATGCTTCTTTGATTTTCAGATGAAATTTGTGATCTTTTCAGTGTGAATTGATGTTTTTTTGGTGTGTATGAATGCAAAGGCTAATGCTATTCCTGGAGGCCCACAAGTACATTCAGTCTTTTCCTAAAATTCGATCTTAAATTAGCTTTCAAAGATAGTGCCAAGAACCCCCAAAAGTCTTTCAAATAGCCTTTTCAAATGCTGAAAAAGTCCGCTGAATAGCCTTTCTGCTACAAAATGGCAGCTATTAAAGGCTGTACATATCAAGCTGTGGGTGCAAGGCCTTTGCTTGTGTACTTTATTCTTGTCAAACCAAATTTGCTGACCTGCAATTCACAGGGGTACAGCTTTTCAAATGCCTCACAGAATGCCACTACGCATGAGAAAGACGATATTAAAATGTTTCATCAAATTAATTTTAGACATTTCAGAATTAGTTTAGGCTTTCATTTACATTGAAATTTCATTGTTAAAATCAAAATGTGACAGTTGAAAACAGAACAAGAGAGCTCTGTCAAAACAAACCAGCAGGCATCAGCACAAAAGTTAAAGCCTGCCTCTGGAAATTCAGTTGTTTTTAAACTCACACACACACTTTTACACTACCTGTCGATGTGTGTGGTTCATTCTCTTAGCTTGCTGGTTTTGGGATTTTTCCATAATGAAGCGAAAAATAATTAATCAAGATGTTTTAGTGGTGACATTTACAGCATGTTTACTTATTTAAAGCCACCTGACATGATTTGTTGTTTATTTGTGTCCTCTTAAATTTAGTCATCACATAAAGACTACTGTATAACAGTGCTGCAATATCACAGCTGTCTTTTTTTAAGGGGTGTCGCTCAGCTTAACAATGTCAGTTAATCGTTTCACCCTTTTGTTTCAACTAATACAAACATTAGCACCACCATCTCATAGGAGCAATGATAGTGATCCCTGCCCGCCAGACAGTGGCCTACATATGCGGAGCTGCGTTCTAAAGACACAATAATCATGGGATTTGATTGCCTGTCCCTCAACCTCAATAATTGATGACTCCAATATTTACCCCATTACCTGTGTGTTGTAAACATTCATTACGGTAGTGTGTTTGAGAGAGGTGTGTGGCAGCGAGCACAAGGGAGCCTGGCCTGAGGGGAACTCCTGTCAGTTTGACTAATGACAGAAATGAAAAAATATCTCCTAATTACTTTAGAAAAAGGTACAGTACTGCGTTCCTTATCTGCGCAATATGCATTTTAAAACTTTGTGAAGGTTTATTACATTTAGCTCTTTCCATCGTGGCACTGGCATTAGAGACAGAGCAAGTTCTCAAATTTCAAATCAAATTTCAACTCTCTCCATGAAGGGCTAATCCCATTTGCAACATTATTGTATTTCTATTGACATTAGCATTTTTTTTGGTAACATGTAAATAGTCATCACAATATTAGAGCAGATACTGCATCTTTCAGGATTTTGTATATTCATTAATTTTAGCGGTTTTCATAGTGACAAATATAGAATTAAACTATGAACATTAATTATAAAAATATAACAAAAATAAAATAAACAAAAAATATAATCGGGATTTTTTTAAATGAAGAGTAAATAAATAATGAATAAATTTATAAGTGTGTGTGTGTTATTTTTTCAAACGTTTGAGTATTTGGTTGCTTGGTTGACATTAGTCCATTGTGTAATCAAAAGTGAAAAATCAAGGTATTCTGGCTTGTTTACAGAATATTTCATGCATTTCCAGTCAAGCTTTATGAATACTTCATGGCCTCCAACACAAGACAATTTGACCTCAGAAAAGCATAAACTCCAAACTGATTTCGCCATTGTAGTAAATTCCCACTAAAAGAAAATATATTAAACATACTGTATCCAACATATGTAAAATCTAAAGAGGAGAATGGTGTTCCTCTTATGGTTCTACATGGTCCCTGTTGATAAAATTTAGTATAGGTATCAGTTCTCATTATTAGCTAGTTGCTTATTTGCATGCATAATATTAACACATTGTTGATTAGTACATAAAGCATATATTCGGTATGACCGTATTCTACATCCCTAATCCTACCCAACACCTTACCTCTGAAAATACCTTAATAAGCAGCAAATTAGTAGTTTAATGAGTTAATGGTTTGTTAATAGTGAGGATTGCACATTAAAATAAAGTGTGACCGCACCACTTGACTGTATTTGTGCATATATGACACATTTAAAGATATGTGCTGTATGCGAGAGGTTACTCTTGGTATTACAAGCCAACAAGCCACATTTAGTATTATTAAGCACCATTTTTGTTGTGAGTGTAGTTATGCACTGAAAATTTAAACAATGTGTAATTAATTTAAAGTGGATTTTTATAGCGTTCAAATTTAAAAATCTCAATAGGAGAATTTTTTTTTTCCACAAGGCTATGAGCCTATAGTTTAGCCTTAGATATAAAAATTTATTTAGTCTTGTTCATTTGGGCTTTTCACACAAGAAAGTAAGGAATAAATCATATTCAGCCAGAGTAATAGGCCTGGAGTACAGCAGAGTATTGTTACTGTCCTCGCAAAATAAAAGAGAGGTTGATGCATCTTTTCTGTTCCTGAGCTTTAGAATGATTCCACGTGATTAGTGCAATCAAACCCCCGATGTCTTTTGCTCATTGAGTTTGCGACGAGAAATATTATGGGATATTTGTGTTTTATAGAAGGAGACCGTTTATCACGGCCATTTTTCATGCTGTCAAGTTAATTACCAGAGAGCAGAATACGATTACACACACACACACACACACACTCCTTTGCACACAGAGGAATACAAACACACCCTCTCTCTCACACACACACACACACACTCACACAAAATACACCTAATCCCACCCCCATGGACACCCAAACTAAATTGTTAGCCTGGAGCAGCAAACTTGCCTCTGTCACTTTTAGAAGCAGCTGAATATCTGTCCATCCTGCTTGGAATAACAATCACTATTACAAGGTCAGAACAGTTTTAATGTATTTATTTCATTTCTCAGGGGTTCTTTGAGAGGCGGAAATATATCATGGCTCTATTCAGTGGTGGATGCCGGTTATCTGTTCTAAGGTTACATCACTTCTATGTTTGCTAACGGATTAGAGCTGTCGTATAGGTTCCCAGAGCTTCATCTTGGTTAATGGCTGCAGAAAATAATTTTTAACCCTTTTGTGAAATTAACAAAGCTGCTGAGTATCAGGAAATCAGTTTAAAAACGTTGTGCATAGCTACATTTTTGAAAAAGCAGCTTGTCCATGTGAGAGTCATTACTATGAGAGCAGGGTGTTGTGGATGGTTGTTAGTGTGTTAGTGCTCTGAGTGTTTCAACACGTTGCTCTGTGGTTGCTCCTTGAGGCTGAGTCCAGGGCCAATTCTTTGCTTGTTTTTATGTTTCATTCACATATTCGAAACCGTAATATTGATGCTTGTTTTCAGTGAACACAACTAATAGTTTTACAGTTAGTGGCATCAAAAAATTTGTACAGTGTACTTATTGTGTTTGTATTGTAAAACGCTTTTGCTGCTATTGAAGTGAGGTACAGGTAAGGTTAAGGACAGGTTTGCAGGGATGGGTAGGTTTAAGGGTGGATTAAGGTGTAAGGGATGGGTCAACCTTGAAAATATAAATTTACTTACAGATGTAATCACATGTAGGTATTTTTAAAAATATAAGTACAGTGTAAAACCATGTATGTACACAATAAGTGCATTGTATTGAACAATTAGTTTTAATGTAAGTAATTAAGGCCACCTAATATAAAGTGAGACCTTAATTGTTATATTTTAGGTGTATTTTGTGACGATAGAAGAATCAGTGGCAGAATTATCTATGGTACAAATTTTAGAAAGTTGGTGGCGGTAGAAAATAGTTTCATCATATTATCTGAACAGATATGATATTATCTGTTAAATTAAAAGTGGTCAGTCATGATGAATGAAATGAATTAAACTAGCTCTACTCTTCTACCTGTGGTGACTTTCTGATCATGCGAAGTTGCTGACAGAAACGGAGCTTTATATAATAATAGCTTGCGTCTCTCAGGAGGGACTGTACAGTTTTCCTAATAGTAAGTAGATATACTGTGTGTGTGTGTGTGTGTGTGTGTGTGTGTGAAGACTCAGATATGGCAGAGACAGGATATGACTTAACTAACACTGTCTATCTATTCACAGAGACTCAGCTGATTTTGGCAGCTTTGCTGTTGTTTCTTGGTTGCTGGTGTCAAGGAGGAAAATGAAAAGACAACTCTCATTTTTCCTAATTAAAAATGTTATTGCTTCTGCACTGAAGTGTAACTTCATTGGAACGATGAAGGACTAAATTTGGTCAGCTTTCAAGTACTAATAAGTGGAGGTACAGCTTTGAGAAATATGAATTTAATACTTTTAATATGTGAATATCCAATCTACTAATAATTATTATTATTATTAGTAGTAGTAGTAGTATAGTAGAAGTAGTAGTAGTAGTAGTAGTAATAGTAGTATGATATGCAGTTACATTGATAATATTTTATGATAAATTAAAATGCATTAAATAAAAATTTAATTAATATATTGAAGGAAGTAGAATGATATTTTTGCTAAACACAGAACAATTACAGTACAAATTATCGACTGATAATGAAACCAAATCAAAATAATGCAATTCAAAATAATGCAATTTAGGTAAAATTGAATTACATCTTTAAAACAAAACGAATACATATATAACAACAAGCACTAAGAAAGACCAATTCTGAAGCCTTGAATACCTTTTACTACCAGGCCTGATTCTGACCCACAAAAAAACCCTTGACATTTGCTTGAAAACATTACCAGTTATGGACTTCATCAAAGACTGAGCTACAAAAGAGGATGATGTTCTGCCTTTAATTGATAGAGAAAGCTGTAGACGCACAGATTCAGCTAAATCATGGTTCTTCTGGCCTTTTAGCTTCAACATTTTTTTTAAAAAAGTGACAAAACAACAACAATAGATCTTTTTTTTTTTTTTTTTTTCCCCAGTCGACATTTACCTCCAAGTGAAAAAACAACAGTGCAATTTTTTTTTTCTTTAGGATTGGGAAAATGTCACCTACAGCATTAGAACATGAATGTGAAACAGATACTTAATTAACCCAAGTGAAGGTTAGTGTTGTCACAAACTGAGAAACTCTTGAATTATGTATGACTGTGCTTGCTGTGGTTATTTATATGATGTCTAATAGTGTGACCACTGAATATAATTGGTCTTCATGTCTGAATGTAGAATAAAATGTCAAGGTCTTTCTTAAATCAAATAAACCTTAAGCTGTGTTTTTCTGTGATGCTTATGTGTTTAGGTCTTAATGGTTGTATTTTGTCAGTAAATACTGATTCGTATATTTTAAAACAGAAATGAATGAATGAACAAATGAATGTTTTCCAAAATGTTCAAAATATAATAATAATAATAATAATGATTTGACATTATAATTTCAGTACATTATGATTTCATGTATATATTTGTATATATCGTTTTGTCAAGTGATTTAGATTTTTAGACCCCTTAACCTAACCATAAACATAAACCTACCCATCTTATAGAAAATATACATTTCTATCATTTCATCAATAAGCGATTTCGATTTTTACAACCCTAAACCTAACCCCAATCCTAAACCTAGCCATTTTGTATCAAATATAAAAGAATATAAAAGGCAATTGACCAAAATATGCAAGAAATTAAGCATTACTGTAGCAACATATAATTTACAAATATTTTTATACCCACTCCTACCTCTACATTTAAGGATAACTATCTCTATACAGTATAAGAAAAATATGACAGACAAAAAAAATCACAATAATCATCATTTATTTATTAGGAAAAAGACAAAAGCAGCACCAAATGTAACCCAAATGACGGTGTTTTGCAGCCACAGTCCTCTTTGGTGGAATACAGTAAGTTTGTGTAAGGTGCAGAGCATAATTTATATTGTTAATCACTGAAAATATCATCCAGATTATTCTCCCGATCCTCACTGTGTGAACTTGTGAAGACTCGCTCGCATCATTATAATATACCTAACCAGAAACACAGCATTTTGCAATCTGTGACGAATGCAGACAAGAGCCAATGAGCGCTTGAGTATCCTGCCGTAAAACCTGTCAATTGAAGCGGTAACATTTGAACTTGTATTAAGTGCATCAGTCAGGCGCAAGTTTAACTGTTTACTGTCTCTAGTCTCTCTTCTCGAGATTGCCGAATAAAGGCTTGGATTTGGGTGTATGGATTTGGATTACAGCGCACAAATAAAATTGTTTCATATTGTGATCATGTTGCGTTTTAGCGTATTTTTTAGTCCTATTGTCAGTCACAGCATGTCAGAGAAAACACCTTTTGTGGCCTATGGCAAGTAAATTAGACATTAAATGACAAGTACAGATTAAACTATTGCAGAAATGTTGTTTATTTTAAAGGTTTAAAATTAGGTGTTGTTTAACATTATAAAAGCTTATTTTTGGAAACGAGCTGGCAGCAGAAATCACACAGAACAGAATGAAATGTTACAATTTCATATAAAGTAAACTGTTTAATAATGCAGTTGCAAACAAGGTCATCGATATGACAACTAAAAATAATAAAATTAATGCAGCAATTTTAATGTTGACAAGAATCCATTTTTTAGGTGAAGTCAATATGTCAGTTTTGTACATTTAAATGCTGAAAATACATAAATATAAATATGCTATAAATATGTCAGTATACGTGCCTGTAAAAACCTAAGTAAATATACGTTTTATAGAACAACATTTTACGTAAAATGCATACAAATGATCATGAAATCAAGTCAACCCATTGAGACATAAATATGCTTGGAAAACAATGCAATGGACCTTTTTTGTTCACAAAATTTAGCCACTAGTTTTTTCACCAATTGCTTATAAATGAGTCACTTTCAAATAAGAAAGATTTAACAGTTAATGTACATTATGTTGTAAATAACAAAAAAATTTTATCAATATGGTACAAGATGATCTTCTTTAAATCAATGTGATAAACAAATAATTTTTGATAAATAAATTATTTTTATCAAAAAATTGTGTAATTATATTACCTGGAATATGTAATCTAGTTGATTACTTAACTGTCAGCAATTTGTAAGTAATCTACCAAACAATGCATGTACATCTTATAGAATTGTACATTGTAAGTTCATAAAAGCACATAAATGTTGCTTTACTTCATATAGTCCTTGCTCACAGCACCCACTCCTCTGGGAAAGCACTCCACGTGCCCATCTGTCAATCCACCTGATTTAGCTGTTAAGGTTATGGGTCACCAAACCAAGTCTAACTAAATCATTACCAATTTTTGGCATCATGCATTTTAGTATGCACCAACTGTCCTATAACATAATTTGAGGGCATAACCTTTGACTGCACCCTAAATATACAAGCATGAATACCAATTATATTCAATAAAAAATCCATACAGCACAACATAAGGTGCAAACCCATAAGAATGATGTTCAACACACATCAGCAGACCTGCAGGCCACAACCATGCTTGACTAACAGAGAAAATCAAGAGGCCTGCTTTCTGCATGGAAAACATAAAGACATAAGGATGCTGCTCTACCACCACAATGTCTTTATTCTCTTTACAGTTTGCCGTCATCAGCTAATATGATTATCACCACTCTAAAATCGAATAGCCTGACCTTAAAAAAACATGCAAACTGATTCTCATTAAAAGCAAAGGGTTCAATTGTTTCAGTTAAAGTAGACCATAGTCATATTTCTCCATGGAAGTAGTCACTAAGTAAATTTTAGGGACAGGTTTGGTGGTATATTTAGGTTTAAGGGTGGGTTAAGGTGTAGTAGTGTAAATGCAATTACAAAAATTAATTACGGATGTAACTACATATAGTTATTTTTAAAAAATATAACTACAATGTAAAAGAGATTTTATATAATAGCTTTAGGATTTGAAGTTTTGCAGCCCAAAGTTAAGCTTAAATTAATTCAATAATTTGATTAATTTATAAAAAGCTGTTATTATTTACAGTGTAAGCTGTAAGGCATCAACTTCCTCAGAGACGTACAGTATGTAGTAATTTGAGCTGATTGAAACAAACAACATAATTCAATCCGCTGGTTCCTTTCCTAATACACCTAACCTGCACAGCCATACAGCTAGTCTCTTTTAATTCTCATCAAAAACCATGACTTATTGCATGGTTTCAATAAGTGGAAGGAATTTAAAGCATTTCCACTGAGCCACATAAACTGGCATGCTGTGAAGGTGTGACAGGTAGGAAAGACAGAAGTTCAGAGTGGAAAGCATATCAATAAAAACTCCAATGATACATTATTAACACTGGCTGCTTTGCAGTGTCAGACTGATGCTGTCCATCTCCAACTTTCCTCGGAGAATCAATTAGGAGATAAACAGCATTGTGTCTTTGGCTGAGGGAGACTGCACTGGCTGTCCGGTTTTCCTGGGGCAAGGAAAATGGACAACAGAGTGACGTCCATTAGGAATAGAGACAAGTAAAAGTGTTTGTTTGTGTAGTGGTTTAGTGGGGGAGGGTTTAAAACTAGCTAGGTTTGAGTGCAGGTGATGTTAACATGCATTAAGTCTTCCGTGATGTAAACTAGCATTGACAATTATCGTTGTATTTTTATAGTAGGCCTATAACTAGGAAATGCCTCATGGTTGAGAAAAACCAATTACAAAATTCTAAAATGAAGATAAACATTTTATATATGTGCCAACTTTCTACATGCTTGCCAACTGTAAACCACCTACATTAAGAATAATGAGTTAAATTACTTGCCAGTAAAACTGTAACTATTTATTGCACATTTGCTTTTCATTATATTCATGAAATAAAAACAATAAACCTCATTAATACATTTTCCATAAGGTCTTAACCTAGTTTAACCTAACCAAAGGCTACCAAAATATGTATTATAATACATTGTAATATTTACCTATGCATGATTGCAATGTATATAATGCAAATGCATAATATAAAATACATAATCACTATAATGCATTGTTATAAAACACACTTGGGATTTGAAGTGTGGAAATGCATTCTTTAAATTTGTATGTATATTGAGTATGTGTTATAAATATAATGCACTGGTAAAAAACAATGCTAAAAATATTTTAGATTAAATATAAAATTGCAGCTGGTGAAGCAGCATGCAATTGCAAATGTTTAGCACATTTTAATATTAAATTCTGACATTTTATACAGAACTATAAGATAAGCATACATAACATATAACATAAGCATACTGTTTTTACATATGGGAAGAGGATTTTTTTAAAAACTTTTAGTTTTTTCAATCCATTATACTAAATAAAGGCATTAGTTTGGCAGCTCTAATTATAACACATTAAGAACATCTTTACAATACATTACACATACAGGCTTCACAAAAGGTCAAATAATTCCATCTTCTGCATATTGTTTAAAGAAAAGCATATATATTTCTGAATCATTCTTTTTTTCCTTTTTAATGGAGAGAGTGCAGTTTCAATTGAACACAATGCCTCGCTGTGTTTCTTTCATCATTGTCCTCTCTAATGACTCGACGACCGCTCAACAATCACTTTTGTACAGCTCTGACGAAGTTTTAATAGATGAAAAATGAAATCGAGTCTGTGTGACTTTTAATGAGCATTGGCCTGTTATTCCCCTTGTTATCTGGTAATTAGCATATATTAATGTTCAGAGCCACATACCCTGCTAAGTATGTATATATTTGATCAGAGCTTTAAATAACTGCCAATCAAAAACACTGCCATATGAGGCCTGAGAAGGAAAGGCACATGAGAAACAATTTAATAGCCATGGGAGAAAAACTAATTTACAATGGTAATAAGCATCTTCATCTCCCCTCTAAATCAAATGAACGGCTCTATCAATAAACTTAAGTTAAATGAGTAAAGGACACATAGGGCGCCTGCAGCCAATTGTAAACTACAAGACTGTAGTTTTGTGACTATTTTGTGACAAAAAAGCCTCAGAACTTACTTCACTACCTCGTAATGAATTTCAAACTCCACAATAGATTTTAAACTGAAATATGACCCACCAGTTGTGAGGTGTCCACACTGTCCAAGTGTCTCAGTAAGTATCATCTAAATTGTAAGAGACCAACAGGACATCAGAAGATTGTGAGGTATTGTGAAGTGGGACAAAAAATAAAAAATAAAAATCAAACTGTCCTTATGCGTCTCTAAACAACATTGCCTCTTTGTCGTCCATTTTTTTTTTTACTTTTACCTCACATCTGTGACAGCAGTAAGACCATTCTCTGTTTTTTGTTGGTCAAAACTCTTGTGTAATTTACCTTTTTTTGGGATTGCAAATACTGTACAGAATGTACAAAAATAAGGAAAAAAATGTCTTTTGATCCCTGTAGGCAGCAAGCTTAAGAATTTTTTTTGCAGGAATCCTGCATCTTATTCACTAAACACCCATAATCCAGTTTAACCCAGCACTATCTGCCTTGTCCTTCTTTTTAGCATCTTTCAGCGTAAACTAGGCTAAATTTCATAACACATGCAAGATAAACGTGTGTATTTTCTAGATATTAATAACAATTCATCCGAAGTTGATCAAATAATGGAAAAGAGCATTATAAAGTGGCATAAATCTAGATCCATTGGTAAACTAATGCATTTACATTAGACTTGAGTGTTAAGTGAACAGAGCTGGAGAAAACACATTCACTAAAGAAGTTTTGCATTCAATTTTGAACAAAAGTTAACATTGACCTGCCATTTGTGGCTTACAACTTGTATGACTAGAAGACGTGATCAACAGAAAAGCTAAAGGTTAGATTGACTTCTTCACTGAATTTAAACAACACAATGATACAATTCAGTATTCTGCATCCACTTCAACCAAACATTCAAACTAGCCAGAAAGATGGCAAATTGCACCATGCAAAAATTGCACTTAATGCAAACTTTTGTGTGTGTGTGTGTGTGTGTGTGTGTGTGTTTGCACTATTACCTGATTTGCGTCTTTGCTTTTAGTGAATCAGGTGGAAAAAAGCCAGACAATTTCCCCAGAGAGCTATAAAAATAAATGTTCCAAATTAATGACATCACAAGAAGATGCTCATCATTTGATATGAGCGCAATAGAATGATCACATGCATAATTAGTTACTACAGCAGCTTCTACTTCACACAGAGTTAGCATTTGAAAAAGCGTTCATGTTCACCCAACACGCTCACAAATAACATACAAACGTGCACTGTTTTTTGGCCAATTTCATCAGTCTATGATCACATTTCATTAAGGCTCTGGAATGTGTGAAATTTAAGTGCATTACGGCTACTGCTACAGTAGCTGTTGAATGAAAAACCAATAGAAACATTAACCTAGATTTGTATGAAAGAGAGCAAGCTGTGGAGAGAAAACTAGAGACATTAAACTACAAAAGACGAGTTAAACATGTTTATACTAGTCTATATGATAAACAACAGAAATGTATTTAATGATCCTTTAAGTTATGATCATACTATTGCATAGTTCTTTTCTTTTTTCTACATTTTGTTTCTACAAGCACGCACTGCAAGCTTCTGCAGCACAATTAAAATTTTGCGTTTAATGCTAATCAGTTCAAACGGCCAGTCAATGCTGTCGATCATGACCGAAGTCTTAGATGCTATATAGTCTGACATAAAAGACAGCCGCTCAGCCTGCCTCTGCTTTTACATCTGACAGGGTTAATATCGTACAATCTGACAAGTAAACATTCGTAAAGGACAGGGGGAAAAACGTATAGGTTGCACCAGGCTTTAGACGCTTATGTTGGAGCAACTAACACGGAAACAATGACACAAGCTCCCCCAACCCCTCACGATGTGAGGTTCTTTGTTGTGACTTGGTCTCGTAAGAACAATATTCTGGGAGCAGCTGTCAGATCTTGGGCTATGGAGGTTCGGTTACAGGGTGGCTGAATGCTCCAGCAGGTCAGTTCTGAGGGGGATTTGATGGGTGGTCACATCCACGCAACACCCACAGGAATTTCTGTTCCCCTATCAATCCCGATTCTACGCCCAGCAGCCTCCAGTAGAGGCCCTGAGCTCTGCTTTTGTGCTGATGTCATTTACAGACGCTGCCTCTCAGCGTGGCTAACGCTCTGCGGTGACGGGGAAATCAGACCCCATGAAGAGGGATTACTCCTCACGGTATTGTCCATGCTATAATGCTGGAGATGGGTGTCTGTTATCTACACAACGGCCGCATTTCACCCTGACAGGGACGCCTGGACTCCTTTCATTGTTTTCGCCGTGGAGCGCAACACGACCCTAGATGAGAATGCTAAAAGCAGCGTATCCAAACAGAAGCTGCCCCCTCTGAGCCACACTAGCTGATCTGATGTTGGTGCTATGACACCCACCGCTGGCCCGACACTTCTGTATCATGCTTTAGCTAAGCTGAAGTGACTCTTTTAATAGCTGGTAAATGGAAATTCGATAATCATTGAGTTAACCTCTACTCTTAGCTGTAAACGCCCAATTAAAACACTATTACGACTAAGCAATACTAATGATGAGTGTTTATTCAAGCTTGCAATGGCATGCAAAGTTTTGGATGGAGCCATAGTCTCTTGTTCATCCACCGTAGAAAATTGAAATATGCATTTGTTGGTTGTACTATGAAATGTGCTATTTTTATATTTCCAAATGTCACATTACATACTAATTATTATCTGCTAACTCTTTATTGTGATGGTCTCCCAACAGACTCACTATTAACTATGACTTTTGCCTCAATACATTCCTAATTTTCTGCTTAATAATAGCTAGTAAGGTAGATGTTAAGCTTAGTTATGGGGTGTATTATGGGGTTCCAATATGGTCATGTAGAGTAAGACATTTAATATTAGTACTACTAAGTTTTAATAAACAGCCAGTATGTTAGCAATATGCACGCTAACAAGCTGCTAGTGAGAATTTGTCTCTAAACTAAAGTGTAAATTTAATCTTTGCAGAATACACTGTCACATAAATTGTATGAATATATAAAGACTGGGGGGAGAATCTGCACTTTTTTTTGTTTGGTTTTGTTTTGTGTTTTTATTTGCACAATATAACAAGGAGGCTGGGGACAGGCAAAAAATACATTAAAAAAATAAATAAATACAAATGATGATGTGCTTGTGTATCTATGTATAGGTGAGTAAAAGTTGGCACCAGCTATTTATCATCAGCTATTTATTTATGGACAAAAACAGCACTAGTTTTGTACAATTATTCTATATCTATTTGTACAATTATTCGATATGTGCATCTTGGGAAAGTTGCTCTCGGCAACCTCAAGGTTCCCATGGTGATGAGATGTCAGCGAGTGTCAGTACAACCTTGAACCTCGGAAAAGCGGTCGGCACTATATATGTTACGTTCCCTTGGTGACTATTTAAAAGAATTGCACAGCTGACATCGCTTGTTTTAGAAGACGCACATGTGAGTCTTTGACCCCCTGTAATGTGGGAATTGTGCCATAGCAAGTGTTTAGTGGTTCACAGGTGAGAGATTCACAGCGGGACAAGTGCAGGGGAAAAGACATTTCCGTTTGATTCCAAGATACATCCGCAGTCATTCAGAGCTTATCACTAAAGCATTTTATGACATTTAATGATGATTAAACACAATATTTTCTTGTAAAAATGTTTGCAGTCATGAATGTGTTTTAGTATTTAGGCCAAATCACTCAGCCAGAAATCATCATTACAGACAACCAATCATTATCAAGTCATGTGATTGGGGCGGGACGTGATAGCAGCAGCTGATTAAACCCTTTGTTTGACTGTATATTTTTCCAAACCAGGTTGGAAAAAAAGAAATAATATATTTACAAATTAATTCTATCCAGAATTTATTTAGCTCAAAAATAAGTGATTGCTGTATTAGTGAAAAATATTAAATATAAATCAATTAATGCAAAACTATTTAAGAATACTTAAAAAAGTAAATACACTATATAAATAAAAATAAATAATGCTGTATTATGTAAAAAATAAAAATGACGTATTTATATATAACAAAAACTTGACAAAATGATAAAAAAAATCTGCAGTCCTTTGGCTCTGTAAATAATCAGAAATTAGACATTATTGGCCTCATGATTGGCTGTATTTTTTAGTGGGAATCTGAGATAATTTTGTTACAATAGTTTCTGAATTAGTTGGCCAATAAACTTTAAACAATCATTTCTGCTGTTAGTGCTGTTGTCTATTAGTTTTGTCTACATCACTTGCTACATCTTGTTGCTAAAGTAGTATATTTACAGGCTATATATGAATAATCATATTAAGAATATTGTATGTTTGATAAACATAAGCATGTATCTGACTGAAATTACATAATCATCAGCAAGATATTTAGTGCGATGTGTATATGTATATGTGTATATGATTGGCAAACAATGGGATGCTAGGTTTTAGTCTATCCAAGAACAAAAAACTTGAGTGCAAGCTTGTAATTACAAATTTATACATTTCCGATAGCATATGTAGTCAGCATAAGACCTTGATTAGCTGGCTTTGGTGTGTTTGATCAGGGATGGACCAACGCTGTTCACCATTGCTATTTCTCTATTGCTGCTACTTCTTAGCATAAAATCAACAACTCGACTGACGATTCAGCAGAATGTACAAAGGTGCGCAAAACCATCTGACAAAGCATTAATGGCATGACAAGAAATAGTGTGCTAGCAAGTAAAAATGAGGAGGGAACAAAAACAGCTTTTAATTAAAAGCACTTTCAAGAAAGAAATAATAAAAAAAGAAAAACAGAGACGTTTGGGCATAAAGATTAACTTTTACCTAAATGCTGGAAATAGAAAGCACAGAGGGACTGTTGACAATCCCTCCTCATCCGTGAAACGTGCTGATGATATAGTTATGGTTTTGTTATGTATCACTGTCACTGTAACAGTCACTCTTGTCTGTATTGATGATGTGACTGATGGACTATAGAGAGCAGGAAATGGATTCTGGATAAGAAAAAAAAACAGATACTTTAAAGCAGATCACTTTGCTGCATTAGTGTGACAGTATCGGTAGGCATCTGTTTGTGCATGTATGTAATGCATGTAAAGTTATATATAGTATAAATGATTTGGCTTATTTTATATTTATAAATACACAAATATTAGAGTGTGTCCTTCCCCTTTTTTGTTTTATTTTTGTTTTGTTTTTTACAATGTCTCTCATCTTAACAACAATTTATATACATTGCATTTCCTGCCAATATGGGAAAAATAAAGGGTCTTAATGAAATATGTGCAGTTTCACATAGATATCACAAAATAGTAAACTTTTTTTAACTGCAGAAATATGTAAATTCAGTACACGCATTATCCCAATGTGACCGACCATACACATACTTTTCCCACCTACCCCTGAAAAAAAAATCAAAATATATATATATAGACGTCTTCATATATAATAAGGTCAGGCAGATATAGCCATACTGATTTCCTTTCTTGCTTGTTTCAAGAGAGATTGATTGATTGATTGATTGATTGATTGATTGATTGATTGATTGATTGATTGATTGATTGATTGATTTACTTGCAATTTTCCCTTATCTGCTCCTCCACAGACCATCTCATCTCTTTCTCTCTCTCTTTCTCTTTCTCTTTCTCTTTCTCTCTCTCTCTATCTCTCTCTCTCTCTCTCTCTTTCTCTCTCTCTCTCTCTCTCTTTTTTCATCTCATTTCCTCATACAAGAGAGTTTTCTCATGAACACTTTTTCACTGTCATTTTATCCCCACACGACCCTGGCCACTTCTGGCACTCATGCTCTTTTTTTAAGCTAATGATGAAATAAGCAAGCGTAATTAAAAAACATATTGAAAATCACCTCAATGTTTCTCTAGGTGACAATGAGAGAGGTGAAGTTATTATACTCTTCCCCTCCTGCAGTGAAGGGGGAAAGGTATGGACACTTAAAACCAGCAAGACATGCCATATTTGTTGTTCTTCTGTTGGTTTTTTAATTCGCCTGCGTCTGATTTATTATCTGCTGTAGGTGGGGAGCGTTTTTCTCTGTCAGGGCCTGTTGGTCGGCTGCTCTAGCTCTTTATTGCATCCTCGCGATCATGAGTTCATGAGATTTTACTTTTGCTTCCCAGACTGCGGCGGGTCTCATGTGTTTCCGCCATTCTTTTTCCGTTATTTTATTGCAGCTCTGTTTAAGTGGAATTAATGCAAGCTTCTCAAATCATCTTGTCAGTGGTCTCCACAGACCAACTCATGTTATGAAAAAAGTTTATGCCACTAGTAATACTTAAAAGCTTCTGTATAGTTAAAGCAATAGTTCACTCAGAATGAAAATTCTGCCATCAATATTTTAAATAATTCATTTTCAGTTTCAGAACTGAAATCAAAGAGATTTTGAATGACATGGAAGTTGATTAAACAAAATTTTTTTGTCTCAAAAATTGCTTTGACTTTTAAAAACTTTGATGAGTTTGGTATCATAAATATCTAAGAGTGGGAAAATGTCATAATGGATGCTATAAAGCAGCCAGATACAAAAAATAAGAATTTCTATTTACAATTTTCTGAAAAAAAAAAGGAATTCTGAAAAACACTTCGAATGAGCTTTGCCAATTCTGGAAATAAAAAAGGCATAGAACAGTTATTTAAAGCTAAACTATGCAATGTTTATATCTGCCAGTCCATCTATTTCCATTACGGTAAGACATTTACTCTAAGTAATCTGAAGCATATAATAATTATTTTTATTTATGGAGTTGTTAAATCTGCTTACTTTCATCATTGGGGCAGTCATGTTTAGCTCATATTCCTGAATAATGGAAAGAAGGAGATTACTGCTATGATAAACACAACAATGAGTGGCAAGCAAAAAAATTGAGTGTTGGAAAGTCTGTTTTACTGCAGAACAAGGCTACTTTTACAGGTTTTTGCTACAGCCTGTTTTTAATTCAAAGGTTAAAACGATTTCCCCAAAATGAAATTTTAATCCAATGAATGGAAAAACCGCAGAAAATAAAAAAAATTGGACTGGTATTGTTCCATAGATCTAGCAACCCCAGTACCCATAATGAAACAGGAATCAATATACTCTACATAGCATTACATTAGCTATGAATTTACTAGTCTCACAAAACAATGTATACATTGGTAACAGTTTCAATCTGTGAACCAGTTACTTCTTTAGTTTCCACCATACCATACCACTCATTGACAAATGCCATACCTTGCCATATTTTATTTTAAAACATTATTTTACTTAACTCCATACAATAGCTTTTGACATATTTTTCAAATATCCGCCTTCATCATTGAAAACGTTTTCATGTAGTTATTAATGACATTTGTACTGATAGAAGATCATCTGTAATCAATGGGTCTCAAACCATCAGATTCATCTGCACAGAATTATGAAGACGTATTTTCAGAACAATATTCCTTAACAAGTAACTTCAACCAGTGACTGTATTTCTAATCAAATAAATGCAGCCTTGATGAACATAAGACTTCTTCTTCATAAGACGTCTAAAAAAAAAAAAGGCCCCAAATGTTTTAACAATAATGCTTTGATTTGAAAGAAATGCTACTTTATGTTGGAAATCCAAAGTTTCCAAAGATTTTTTGGTTAGTTGGTTGTGATTTCTAATATCAATTACACATGGTCTCTACATGGTTGACATTTAATGGATTTATTTGAATTGACTTTTAAATACTGCACATAGGAATTTATGTCTATATAATTCTGATTAGTATTCCCTCATTTAGTTTGACACAAAGCTCAAACTGCCCAACACAACAGTCTGGCCGTGTTGCTTTTGAATTTCCAGGCAGGTTATGTGTGTCAGAGCGCTCATAAAAGCACATCTTGGGCCCTGAAAGCACTCACACTCCACCAGTGAAAATCAGCTCAATGTCTTAGCAATTAGCCACAATCTATCTGATTAAGGGACGCATGCTGTGAATAGGAGGAGTCGTGTATTTTAGATCTTGTCGTGCTAATTAGGTTCCTCAGCCCGTAATGGCCATTTTGATAGATGAGAACTGAGCCGTCCTACACCTTGAATGTCAGTATGGCAGCTGAAGTCATGCTTTTATCTGAATTAGTGTAACAGTAGAGGCTACAGGCACATCTAGACCTTCATTAGCAAGCCGACATACAAATACTCACAATTAGCCTGCAAAGAGGACGAGACATGGCAAGTGAATAAAGCCAACAGAGGAAGTTTTGCTGCAGCCCTGGGGCTGATATTACTCTGGTGTAATTACGATCATTAGCTACGTATTTACTTTTTTTATTAATCAAGTTTCTTTTTTGTCACTTTTGCAGTTTGTTACCATCAATTTCTTTCTGTATTCGTAAAATGATCTTTTAAATCCAAGGAACTCCAAATCTTGGTGCGTTGACACAATTGCTGGTGGAAATGAAGCTTCACTTATTTAAGTGCTTTATTTAATTAAGCTGCCATTTAGAGTGGTCGATTGTTCACATTATGCAGTAGTCATTCACCATAAAGGCTTTTAACAGTCTTTGTTTATTGTGTCCCTTATTACTAAAGATAACAAGGTGTAAGATTATATTAGAGCATAATTGAGCTATAACAGCAGCACTAAGGGGCACTGAGATACACTAATGTTTAAAAGTACAAATTGATGTATACAATGTGATATAATAAAGTAGAGTTTCACTAGAGTTCTGAGCTATAATGTGTTGTATTAAAGTTAGCCATCTAAAGCTTGAAATCCGGCAATGCTAATTTATGAGCAGATGAGCTTTGCAGCAATGCAAATCAAAAGAAATTAATATCGCATTGGTCATGGTTTCATTTTATTGCAAATTGTGTTAGATAAGTTAATATGTATCCTGTGTATCTTACCGTGAAACTGCATCGTTATTTATTTATTCATTTATTTATTTACTTACTTATTGTAGAATACCAATAATCACAACTGAAAAAAATGATCGTTTCCAAGTAGTCAAATAGTTAAGAAACCTTTATTGAGAAATAAAGGAAGCAAAAAAGAATTGGTAAATTGTATATTGTGCCATTCTGAGAAAAGTCAAAATTACCATTTTTATATACTTTATTAAGTGGCAGTAACAGGCTTCTATATGTTTCTATATAATTTGTCTATATAATTGGTTAATTAGTAATAATATTCTTTTTTTCCCTAGTGCCTAGTACAGTTTTACAACAGTTATGGGAATTGAATATGATCTGTCTTTAACAATTATCAGAACTCTGCTGTCTCTGCTTTGTTGCTTACCTCTTTATTAACCATTTAAACTTGCTGTATGCTCTATTTATAGCAATTGTGTTTTTAGCAGTGACTGACAGAATACTGAATCTTGCTGTAAGGAAATAAAGGCCCGACTCTTTAAGAGCCTAAATTGCTATAATATTGGTAGAAAGACAAGGTTGTATCACAACAAAGGTACAGAAGTGCATATACTGCCCAAGTGTAACTCTTGGGTGCACTTTACACTGCCAGCGAAGGTATTTCTGCCCACCACCCCCTTTACTTCCTGCAAATGAGAAAGAGATGTAGTCACTCCCCAACTGTGAGTGAGTGGCTGTTGAAATGAGAAATACTCCCAGTCGTCTCTCAGAGACGGACACAGCAGGCCACATGACATCACTTAACGAAAATGCATCGCCTGCCACAAAACAGAACAATTCAGTCAGTGTTAGTTCCCCTGGCAAAACTCAAGAGGTTTACTTTAACATTTGTAGTAGTACTTTGAGGCTTTCATTTGGATTATAACAAGTGCTTTTGTTGTTTGTTTTCTGGTGCATTTTAGTGATTTTAAAAGCAAAATAGCAGCTTGCAGTATGTTGCAAGCAGGGTTTTTGCAATATTAAAATATGCATTATTTATACAAATTATAATACAAATATTATACTATATTTATATAGATATAATATTTATATCTATATTTATATATATTTATATAAATATAATATTATATTATACAAATTTAGATAACTAACTAATTAGCTAAATAATTAAATTAATTGTCCCTCCTTTTAAAAGCATGAGACTTGGCAACACTTCAATATATCAACAATAATAATAATAATAATTATGATGATGATGATGATGATGATGATGATTATTATTATTATTATTATTATTATTATTATTACTATGAATTGGAATTATATCTGTATGTTTTTATTTTAATACGAAACTGTCAACTAAAATTGCAATATGCTTTAAAGAGAACCCTGGGTATTAAGACTTGTATGGCTTAATATAACATAAATTATGTCCCTTACTGCAATATGTAGAAGAAAACGCATGAACGGTTTATATTATTAAAAATTCACGAGAGTGATACTAAAACGTTTTTTTTTTTTTTAAATGATCTTTGTTAAAATGATCTAGCGTTCTTTCTGGTTTTAAGGAGGCCCGGTTAAGAATGTTATTAATGATATGTCAGTTGTTGTATTTGTGCGTGACTCTGAAGTGTCTGCTGTTCAGGCAGAATAGTGAATTTTCTGTTCTGACGTCCTTCAAACTCCCACAAGCTGCCCTATACGTTTACAGATACCTCCCCCTTTCTTAGAGCACGCTCTCATTCTTATTCTCCATCTATTTGATGTTACAATGTGACTTCTATAACAGCAGCTCTATATAAACACACATTCCAGACGTTATTGTGTGTGTGTATGTGTGTACGTCTGTGATTCTGTGTGTTATGAGCTGACAGAGGGGTGTAACCTGATCCATGAGGTGCTCTTTCCGTGTGCAAATGAAAGCGGGGAGGTTTTTTTTCTTTCTCTCTCTTTCCTCAGATTCAAGCTCAAACCATCATCCTGTTTGGTATGTGCCAGGTTGTTTCCTCTCATAAGAACTACAAGGTCACAGCAATTTCCCAAAGTCAGAACTGAGGTCAACAAGACTCCCTCTTATATCATTTTCAGATGGCAAGAAAAACAGGGAGGGACTGTAGGAAGAGGAATACATAAGCGAGTAAAAATATGTGACTATTATGTAGAGTTTTTGAGAACTGAAATAGTTATTTAATATTAGTAGAAAGAAATAATTCTAATTGCAGTATGCAGATACTTCGAAGTTGCTATAAAATCAATAACAATTATATTTTTAATTGCACACTTCAGTTTTTTTTAAATATTGCTATTTTTAAAATGAACAAACAACACGAGGAAACATTTTGAGGTATCACTTTCATTGTTCTCATTTAAATGTGGAAAAAAAATGCTAATTATCATGTCTTTATTATTACAACGTTATTACACAGTAATTATTAGTGTATTAAAGATTTTTTTATCCAGTAAAGTCCAATTTCACATTACAACAGCCACATCACAAAACCCTGCTTTCTTGAATGGCACATTGCTGTTTGGTGATCATTTTAGCTCAGAGGCTTCCGGCTAAATCTTGGGCCTTAGAATCGGAATTGAGCTTGTGTGGAGTGAGCGCTTAGATTTATGAACTGAAGATGATCATCTAAAGCAGCAGCAGTGAGAAATGTCAGGAGGCTTCATTTAAAGGATTACAGCACTAATAAGCAGCCTGATCCTTCAGTCCTTATCTCTCGTCTGGAATGCAGAGTCCAGCTGGTTCTCAGACACTCCTGAAAAGCTGCAGATAATTAACACATTAAGGAAAATTCCTCGATGATCAGCACAGCAAACCTGGAGTGTGGAGACCATCAGGTGTTTTGGTGAGAGCTGATGTTCAGTTGGACATTTTTCTTGGATCTGTTTTACTAAGAAAAGTACAAGCCCAAATCAAAACAGTCCATCCTTAAGAGTTTATGATATTCGTGTCTGCAGATATGGTTTGGGTCTCTCCTTCTGAGAAATTGCAAGTTTTTTTACTCGCTTTAACAAGCCACAAAATCTGAGACATACAGTAGCACAAACTGCGTATGGCATGTTATGCACTTGAGTTTAATACTTATGGTTAGTTATTAAAACAAAACTTCTAGCCCAAAGTTCGAGCTAGAGTGAATGGTGCTGCTTGCATTAGTTACTATGCTATTATTGGCCGCTGAGGTTTTAAAGATGCACTTACCTGCTGTAGTGGTAAATGCATGCATTTTCTTGTAAATGGCATAGGTAAGAATAAGTGCCAAGAGCATAAATTTGAATGTACATTTTAATTATTTGACTTCAGTAAGGAGACAGTCCTCAAACGGTAATGTGCAGGTGGCAGAATCACTCTATATTTAGATATTTTATAAATTCTCAAATACATAACTACTGTTCTGGGTGAGAACATTTCATGGTAAAATTTGCATTTTACCTCAGTAAATATGTACGTTCATATAAATACTTTAAACACTCTCCAGTTCCTCTGACGTTTATTTTACTCAACTCTGTTTATAGTATATTTTATAGATATTTATTTTATTTCTAAAATAAGGCTACAAGTTTTTTGTTCAGGTGTTCAAATGCTTTGCTCATTGTTAGGTTAGGTAATATTAGGTAATGCATTACCTAACAGGATCTTATTGTGTAGTTTTTTGTTTGTTTGTTTGTTTGTTTGTTGTTTTTGTTTGTTTTGTTTTTTGCTGGTGATGATGAGGTGGTTTGCATTTAATATACTTGCATATATTGATGTGCCTGACACAAAGCAAATGTTTTCAGTGTCTGACAGAATTGCAGAAATGTTGTATTCACAAGCTTATTTTTCACCCTTTATTATTTTATTATTTTTTTATTTTATTATTTTTATTTTTAAATCAATAGTCTCTTACAGATTTAAACTGAGTATTGTTCATCTGTTCATGCCAGAAACATAGCCATTATCTGGGGAATCATTCTTATAAGAAAAGAAAATAAAAAGTAAAACTTCACTACTCTATACTCAAATTAAAATGCTATTTTTTCCATCTTACAGTGGAAAAAGTGACTTATATTATTAAAAAATAAACAAATATGGACATTGAATTTTTTTAAGTTGAAACGAGCAATAAAATGGCGTATAAGAAATCTGTTGTTTTGGTCAACAGGTCAATACAACAGATTTAGTGGACATTATGCAAAAATATTTGACCACTGAATGTCATGACTGACCAGTGTCACAGAGTATGCATCTCTATTAAACGTATCAGCATACATTGCGAATGATTCTTTAGCACATGTTCAAGAAACCTGTTAGCAGAATGTGACATGGATGACAGCCGTGCTAGAGAGCCGAACTCTGAGGGATGGAGGTGGCAGATGGTCACGGACCGACCCAAGGTCATCTGGCACCGTTACTGTCTGACCGCTGGATTTGAAACCCAGCACTCCTTTCTCTGCCTCTCTGTCTCTCCCTATCCCCACACACACACTTCCAAACTTGTAAACTAGGTCAGAGAAAAGCAGGAACATGGCCCTCCTGTCTTCATTTACACACACACACACACACACACACACACACTCTCTCTCTCTCTCTCTCTCTCTCTCTCTCTCTCTCTCTCTCTCTCTCTCTCTCTCTCTCTCTCTCCTCATCCTTTATTTTATCCCAGGCTGCTCTTCTGGCATGCACGCACACACACACAGTTTTGCCTTGAACTCACCTAAATGTTTTTGTTTTTTGGAAATTGCCCTGGCAGAATCAGAGAGGGAGGTGGGACACAATGTTAATGATCTTCTTCAGGCATGGAAATCCCAGCCACACGGATACAGATGCTGCACATTCATCGGTTCTTGTTTTCCTTTTCTGTGAACGAGCCAAAAACAACTACAACAACAGCAACAAGAAAAAGACAATCCTGCAGCTTTGTAGTAAAAAAATATAATAATGTGTGGTTTATACTATCTCACCTAATCATATAAATCTGATTATCACTGTGACAAAAAAACAACGGCAGTATTGCGTTCCACTGAGTCAATCTGCATTTGCTTTTCTTAGAAACATACCAGGAATATCTAATGACAGCACGTCTCCTGAGACAGAACCTGACACTTTATTGCAGAAGATGTGCGCTGTTCTTATATATTGTTGAAGGTACATTTTCATGAATGCTTCTCCAGTCCTATGAAACATGAGCTCTCCTCTTTAAAATGAACCAAAGAACAATTTGACATCTGAACTTTGATGTGAGTTTATTGTCTAAAATATTTTCATTTTTATGTGAGTTTTTCTGCTTTAACTGTAGTTACCATTTTGACCTGCTCTCGTGATAGCTGCTAATTATTTTACACTTTAAAGAATTTTTGTATAAATTTTATACGTGAACAAAAACTTTATTTTTGAGTGCCATTAATTGCGATTAATTGTTTGACAGCACTAATGGAAACATACAATTTCTTTAAGAAATATGTTGTTAACAAATAGTAAACATGAGTAAACTGTCAGCATAGCGTAAGCAAGTATAAAAAGATATAACAGAAAAATGAAATAAATTATTTTGATATAAAAGAAGAATGTATTATATCGGTTTAGTAAATATATTTAGATATAATAAATATATCCATGTAGATACATTTAATACATTTACTTTAATATTTTCAAAATATATACCGTATGTGTGTTTAAAATAAATTTACACAGTACACACACCCAAATATTTCATAAACAGCACTAGTTTCTGTACTCACATTGTATGAATTCTTACAAAACAGTTAATTCTCATAATATTGAGTTATTACCATCTCCTGCTAGTTTCCTAAAGTTAGCAACAGAAATATAAGCCATCTCTGTCCGGATAATGACATGGTCTTTGGGTACTGATGCTATCTGACTTAATTCCAAAGCATTAAAGTCATGCATGGAAAAAATGTTTCTTTAAATCTAGCCATCTACAAATATCTTTTCTGAAAAGGAGCCATTCAAACAAAACCGCATTCATTTCCTGCAGCAGAAATATGCATGTGTCCAGAACACAACACATCTGGAAGTCTTTAAGAACATACATACACATGACACAGTGTTTGAAACGCTCTGCTGAGGTCACTGGGTGCTTTTTCTTCGTCTTTTGTTTCCTTTTGTTTTCCTTGTATGGATGGATCTTCTCTCGGCTGCATTTTTTATCCTTTTGAACACTCATGGGTTTTATACATCAGCCAGGGCACCCACGAAGGCTGGCACGCTTAAAAACATTTTTGCAATAGGGAAGTATCTACATGCAAACACCGATCCCCACAAATGGAGCTTTTTAAGAATTGGGAGGTTCAGATGCATCATGATAAATTTGGGTTGGAGACGTACACAGGGGTCCTGCACAAGACATCGTTTTGTTTGAATGTGTATTCACCGAATCATTCTTGAAAGCAGAGTGACACCTAAAGGCTGTAGCCCTCCCCCATCTGCACACACACACTTTCTCGTTCCTCCATGGGTCTTCTGCATTCAAGGACACGGTGATTTTGGGTGGAGAAAAGTGATGAGCTTTAACTTTTCTGTATCTGAGAGCTCCGAGCGCTGGTACGGGGCATCAAATTCCTTCCCCCTAATGACTCGCCTCGGGCGGGCTCGAGGTAAAGCGCTGGTTTCATCTCTCGGTAGCTCCATCTGATTGGCCAGCGGGAATAGTCTGCCGCATGCATGTTCCCCAGCCAGAGATTGCCACTGCGTAGACTATTGTGTCTGGATAGCAACACTTTTGGCAGTGGCACTTTGAGTCGCAATGGTATGCCTCTTCAGGGTAGTGCACTATTGATTATACATTTAAATATACAGGCATGTGTGGATTGGTTCAGACCTGACCTTGTTGTGAATGACTGCGGCATCAACGTGTTTAATTCAGTCTAAATGTCCAAAGCTTCAGTGGTCAACAACAATAAAGCGTGCGCGAACTGTCAGCGGGTTTTAATTAGCGGGATTACAGACACACAGCATGTGAGATGGTGATTATTAGAGCCGACACAAAGATACACATCGACAAACCCTCCTTTGAACATCCCCGCTCCCCTTTGTGCTTTGACTGGCGTTTCATCACCTGCGAATATTCATCAGCGGGCTGAAGAAAAGCTACTGTTAATTCTCACAGAATTCGGGGGGGTTTATCATTACAGAGGCTAAACGTACCTCAACATTGTGGTCATTCCAGCGTGTTTATGGGGTCTCGGTTACCTGCTGGTGTTGATTTGGGTTGGATTAGGACTTCAATGGGCAGTGAATTTTTTAAGAGGCACAGGTCTACACAGATGCCTGAAGAGGCAAAACCTAAAGCTAAAAACCCCAACAGATTGATCTTGACATATAACTGAACAAGTATCTATCTATCTATCTATCTATCTATCTATCTATTTATGACAAGCTGTTTTATGGAGAATCTGATACAAGGTTTAAAAGTGACTATAGGGTTTTTAGCAAAATGCTTCACTACACAAATGTGACCCTGTACAAAAAAAAACAGGTAATAAGTAGCATGGATATATTTGTATATTTGTACATTGTATGGTTCAAAGTCAATTCATCATCATTCATCAAAAATCATTAGGATATTAAGTAAAGATCATGTTCTACGAAGATATGTTGTAAATTTCCTACCATAAATATATCAAAACTTAATTTTTGATTAGTAATATGCATTGTTAAGAACTCAATTTAGACAACTGTAGTGACAATTTTCTTTTACTTTTTGCACCCCAAGATTCCAGATTTTTAAATACTTTTCCAAATAATGTTCTATTGTCAAAACAAAGCATATATCATTTGAAAGCTTATTTATTCAGTTTTCAGATTATATATACATCTCAGTTTCCAAAAATGTGTCTTTATGGGGACTTTTAGCAACTTTTAGCAATAGTGTTGTATGTTAAAATGTAGTCAAATCAAGATTTTTGTCAATTCTCTATCCAAAATTAAATTTCACAATTATCATATTTTTGTTATTGTTTAGCTGTGGTTTAAGCACAATTAAATTACACCAACGCAAACCCAAGCATAAGTGGACTAGTTGAGCTGTGTTTTCAGAAATGTCAGAAATGTGTTATCCTTTAATTTTTTTGCTGCTTCATGCTGTTTAAATAATACATATTACATTAACTATTTGTAAGGCTTTAGTGTGCTTTCGCTATTAATATCTTTTGTCGAGTTCTCTCAGATTAATTTCAGCGGAAATGATCAGAGCAACACTACATTAATATCCCAGCTTGAATCCAAGAAATGTGAGAAATTTACTGCCCTCTTTTTATCAGTGGAACTAATGGCTTCATATGGTGTCTTTGTGTCATTTTAATTGTTGTCATAAACATTTTGAACATCTCATCTAAAATATGATATACTCTCAAAATGTGCAGATTACAAGCGTGAAAATAGATGGATGTGTTGAACAAAGTTATCACACCAAAAAGAGTCACATTCACTCAAAATTATTAAATAAATGTGTCCCAATGCCTTTTACATAGAAGATTTCGTTATCTTAATGAACAAATTTCACTGTTTGATTTGCACGTGTGCCAGCAAAATTGTTTGCCAGCATTTTCTTTTTTGTTTTATTCATCTGTTCAAAGTCCTCAAATTCAGATGTGAACGAGAAGAAAGCTAATTAACTATCTCATCAGCACGGGATTGGAGTGTTTTCTTCGACAGAGAGAAAGAGTCGAGCTGGACGCAGCATTGTTCAACAGAAAGCAGCTGAGTGTGTGTGTCTGTCTGTTGTGTGTGTGTGTGTGTGTGAGAGAGAGAGAGAGAGAGGAGTGAGAGTGCATGCAAATCCAAATGTTAAGACTAAAAAGACATTAAATAAAATAAGGTGTGACTCAGATTAAATAAGACCTAAATTAATTATTCTTTTTAATTGTTTATTTTTAATTATTTCTTTTTAAATAGCCCATTTGAAAACAGATTTATTTTCAATTGGAAATTGAATATTTTATACAGAACAAAAATACACATTTTATATAAAATAATAATAATACTAAAAGCATATACACAAACACATAAATACCCACATATGCACACACACGATCGGTGCGTGCTGGTGATGTTGATAGTGGTTTATTGTGTGTACCAGGCTTCCAGCTGAGCCAATTTATGACATAAAATCTACCACCACATAATTGTGCATCTGCATATGGAGCTTATGAGGCAAAATTCATTTCATTATTAGGAACACATTTTGCCAGGTGTGCTCTGGGCTGCACGAATAGTTCCATACACACACACACACACACACACACACGTAACCTTGCCTTTTGTCTGTGGAGACACCCACATATTCAGAATTCTTCTCCTTCCACAATTTACTTCGGTGCTGCTTTTAAATTGACCTTTAATGCCTTTTTTATTTATTTAAAATACATTTATTTAATACTAAGTATACCTCAATTTCAATAACAATATACAAAATTCTAATTAAATATTATAAATTTTTTTCTTTATTGGGTAATTCACATTTTTTTATATTGTGTGTCAAAAGTGATTTTATGTCTATATTGATGAGGTCTGTATAATCTTTAAGTAATATTTATACCTAAAGTGTATTTGCAATAGTTCCACTTTAGCACAATCAAATATACTTCACTATATCTTTACGTTGAAATATTAAAAAACCACACCAATTCGGTATACCTTTAGTTGGACTTCAACACTAATTACGTACAATTAAAATGAAGTAATTTGCAATTTAGGCAATTTAAGTATATAAGTTGCATGTTTGCCCTGATGTGATCTACGGATAACAAAAATCAGAGCAGGTGGCTAATATAATGTGAGAAAGAATGTTTGATATTAATAGATATTAATAAATAATAATTAACTGAAACACTTACAAATGTACTTACAATGTTTACTGATGTAAATCAGCCAAAAATTTGCTATTACAAAATAATATCCTAAATCTATATATAAGTATATAATCAATTAATCAGAAAAAAAAAATTAAAGACAATTATTTTTATACATGATTTATTCAATGTAGTAAGAATTTTATTTTTGTTTAACTGTTTAAAATATCAGGCATATGGAAGTCACTGAAGTGAAATGCATTCATTCATTCATTCATTTTATTGTACCAGACTAAAAACGTTGTTTTTATTTACAGTCATGGCGTTCTATTCAGCCGATTAAACATTTAAATGCTTGTTTATTGTGTGCGTGTGCATGCGTGCTTGCGTCCGTGTGTGTGGTGTGCGCGCGTGCGTAGGTGTGTGTGTGTGTGTGTGTGTGTGTGTTTGGGTGGAGATGTCTAAAGAGAAACAGAGAGTTTACAAGAGCTCACACTAGTCACCACTGCAACAGGATGGATACATTATTAAGTACGGCTTCATCACAGTCTCTCCGTTTCTCAGGGACTTATTATTCCCAGCTTTTTTTAATGAATAAGAAGGGATAGGATGAAGATGATCAGGGTTTGATTTATAGAATCGTTGCAGAGAACACCACCATCTGGCACACACTGGTACTACATCAAAATGCTGCCAAAACACAAGTTCCACCGGTCTGATCATCACACACACACACACACATCATGCTTGATCTTTGCTGTGTTTTTGATTTTGTCATCCTACAATCATTTGTGGTTATTCAGAAAGATTACCAAGATATCAGTGCAAACCTCTCGATAAAACTTTATTTTAAGGACCAATTCTCACAAGTAACTAGAATTTATAGGTTATTACTTTGTAATAGTACATTTCTGAATGACCATATTTAAATCTCTTATTTGAATACCTGTCTTACTAAATATTAATAAGAAGCTAATTAGGAGTCATGGTTAATAGTTAGTTAATAGTGAGAACTAGATCCGCTTGCATAAAATTTTAAGACTAGTTTTAAAACGTTAGTGATCTGGATTTTGTTGTTTGTTAATTTTTTTTTTTTCAAAACTGGTCATAACTTTTTTAATTCAGCTATAAAATGGTACATTGGTCTTATTTGTACTGAAAAAGTAACACTATAACTATCTGTCTATCTAACATTATATTAGATATTTAAGATATTCACTATTTCTTAGACTTGTTCAGATCCCTGACTATAAAATTATATTTTTGCTTATACTGTCCCACACAGTTGTCAATGACAGGAATGATACCTCAAATCATGTGACTTGCTGAGAAGAGGTGTTCTAGCACTTTTTATGAGCAGACGATCTACATCTGGTAAAAAATATGATGAACGAGTGGGAAAAAAATTCACATGGACTTTTGAGCCAATTCTGGATGCCAGTATATCATAGACTTTTTTGACTTGGTCAGGTAAGCAAACACCTAACTACCCAGAACACCCTAGAGTTTTGCCCCCCTGCCAAGCACAACTCACATACACTTCAGAAAATCACAGGATATCTGCTTTCCTGCATAGATGATGATTAATCCTGATTTTGTTGCAAAATAGCACAACAGCAGTAAAATTGAGATGAGAGTTCCAGTTAGCTTTGGTGTTTATGGGCTGGGTGGAGTGGATGGTTCTGGGTGGAGTTTGTAGGGTGGGATATGTTTGGGGTTCATGCGGCGGATCGAATCGTAGGGTTTTCTGTGACCTCATAGTCACTGAGCATTAGCGACGCCTACACCTGTTTCTGTTCTATGTGTTTACACTGGAAATGTCTCATTTTATATATCATTTACAGCGAACCGACGAAACATTACCGCAAAGATTTTCAACCATCAGGCCAATAAAATGGTTCTGGGTGGGTAACTGCATTAAATGGTCTTTGGGTGGGTCGTGGAGCTTAGCGGTTAAAAATCTGGGCCAGTAATTGAAAGGTTGTAGGTTCAAATCCCAGAAGGATTTATTCATAAAATATCACCGTTGTGCCCTTGAGTAAGGCACTTAACCTTGGGTTACATCAGGGGACTGTTCCTGTAATAAGTATGAAATTAATTAGTATTTCTTTGGCTCTATATTTCATTTTATTAAGAGTATCGAGAATAGCTAGGATAAATACTACTGATCAGATTTTTATGGTGTGACAGCAGGTTTTCAAAATATTGCTATAATAAATAAATTAATGAATGAATAGATAAATTCATGTTTGTTTCTGTGCTCTGTATGGCATTTTGATTTATGTTTTGTAATAAAATAAAAGTTTAATAAAATGTTGCTTTTTATTCTTATTTATGTGCATTATACCTTATGTGTTGCAATTAATGTAACTGTATTAGTGCAAATTATTTTTTTGTGCTGGATAAAGAATGTTGAATACTTTTTTGGTCACACATTATATTAGGTGGCCTTAATTTACTACATACATTAAAAAATGTATAATGTACTTATTGTGGTCATATTGCATTGTAAAAACAGAAATTAATTACAGATGTAACTACATGTAGGTATTTAAAAAAATATAAAGACATGTAAAGTTTGTACACAGTAAGTGCATTGTACCAAATTATTAATTTAAATGTAAGTACACAGTAGTTAAGGCCACCTAATATTTCTATAATGAATTTCTGTCATTAGGCTTTGAGATTTTGAAACATTGCTATAGCTCTTTACATCCAGGTGGCCAAGGATTGAAGCGTTGTCTGATCTGAGTCTCTCAGCACAGGTGAGGTTATGGCCCAGACAGGAAAGCACAGAGGAATGCTGGTGGCTTGAAATCTTTCCCTCCTGGCTGACTAATTTGTGGGTCTAGTGGCAGTCTGATGCTATAGGAACTGGGCCATTTACACAAAGGTTGCCTGTTCTGTCGTAAGTGATCCATGAACCGGAGAGTTACTGAGATTACAGTCCTGTTCTATCAGCATCGTGCCCTTGAGCAAGACAGAGAACGCCTGAGAACTGACTGCCCTGAGGGAAACATGTTTTAGGTCTTTCTGGACAAAAATCATATGCAAAAATGTTAACATCATTTACTGTTTGAGTGCTTCTGTTTAAAAATGTATTTATTATTATTATTTTTTTAAATCTCTTGTATGAAGAATACAATGAATTTATATGCTTTCTGAATTTGTTTTTGCCCTTTTTAAATTTCATTACCTTGTTTTTTATTGTTTTAGGTTTTTCCATGCCTAAAATATACAAATTCTAAAAATATATATGCTGTTACTACTACAAAAATTCTGCTCCAACTAGTGCTGTCAAAATTTTTCTTAAATTGCAATTAATCACATCCAAAATAAAAGTTTTTTTTTTTAAACAACTACCTTATTAACTAATAATAAGCAGCAAAGTAGTGAAAATTTGTAGTTAATAGTGAAGAAGTGTTCCCTATTCTAAGGTACTACCAAAAGTTGTATCACAACTAATAATTTTTCCACATGTTTTTTATCTTTTTTTTCCAATACAAAAATGGCAGAATTCTCCTGTGAGTGTCCAATGTCTGAGATGGCAGATAAATTAAATAAACTAGCGAGAGCGTGAAAAGTGTGTTTGAGCAAGGTTTATTTTCTGAATGTCCACTGGGCCAAAAGTGTCATGATTGAGGAAACAGTCATTTAACTTGTTTTAATAAAGATCAAATAAAGACAGAAATAAATTAAGAGGTGAGGATCAAGGAATTTGAGAGGTGACATTTAATCTACCGACATGTTCTGTCAGCTCATCTAAATTCTTCCCAGTTCCAGTTGTTTTTCATCTGTTCTTTTTTTTTCATGGATCCTGCCAACTGCTCTCTGGAAATCTGCTTGGCTGCTGTGTCTGATTGCTGGATGACAGCTTAACTATTTCTTCAGTTGGGCCGGTCTGTTGGGAATGTTAAGGACCATGAGCACTCCATGGTTTGGAAGTGAACAAAAACTTTCCTTGTAAGCCTGGAAAATGTTTATCATCACACTGGAAGGCTCTGGCTCCCAGTCATGGTGTTCCGCCGCTGATGGAGAAGGTAGTTTGGTATGAAGGAGACAGCTGTAAAGTCTCTTTTAAGAGGAAGCTGTTGTGGGCTACCTTACACCTGTAACATGTCACTCAAGGACTGTCAACACAAATAACGCTCATTAATCATGTTTATAAAACCATTAATCTCACGGCTGGGTGGAGAAAATGTGTTTTTCCTCTGGTAAGCTGAGTAGCTTGATCTGTGTTAATGTATCTCTTAATGATTTTTTAAATTCATCTTGGAGGCCTGGGATAATGGGATATTTCATTAACGTCAAATATAGTCGTGACATTTCATTTATGCTTTATTTAGAGTGAAATCTAAAACTTCAAGCATCACAGTTGACATTCTGACATAAGAGAACTAGACTTTTGAGGCATTTTATCTTCATATGTCATCAGCCAACAGACGCTCAGTGCCAAATTTCACAGCTGATAAGATTTATTCACCAAAAGATTATTATTCAACAGATAAGAACTGAAGTTATGCATATCATGATGCAGAAGTGAATAAGCCATGACAGTGGGGTGATACTAAAATGCAATCAAATGGCATGATTTAAAACTGAATAACTTCAGAAATCTCAGAAATGGCTAAAGAGCATGTTGCAATGGTCTTGCAAAGGTTATATAATGCATATAATGCATTATAGGAAAGACTGGGGCTACTTGTCACACTTTTTACTTGAATGAAATTAGTCGGGGTGTGTTTAATCAGTGATTGAACAATTCTACCGTCATTGCACACTGAATGGCATATTATATAGTAAAACTATGAAAAATGAGTAGAAATTCTTTTGGCAGTTAATAAAGTGCATAGGTTTAAAATATACATTTAAAATATGTTATATATTCCACCCTTGACCTAACAACAAAGCTGTAACAAAATATAATAGTGGAGGACAGAACTCACAAACATTATTTTAATCTAAGGCCGTTTTGAACAGCATATCTAAAACAAACATAATTTCAGCAATTGAGAATTTGTGATCCTAGACCACATAACCGCAGTCATAATGGTCTTTTTTTTTTTTTTTTTTTAAACATTTATACATCATCTGAAAGCTGCATTGATGTATAGTTTGTTAGGGAAAGGACAACATTTGGCTGAGAAACAACTATTTGAAAAACTAGAATCTGCAAGAAAAAAAACTGAATAGAAAACACAAGAAGATTGCCTTTAAAATTGTCCACATAATGTTATTGCATAATACTAATCTAAAATTACATTTTGATATATTTTCTAAAGAATTACAAAATATCTTCACAGAATATGAACTTTACTTTTCCAAAAAAATAAATAATAATAAATAATAATAATAATATGTATTGTTAGCTATTTCTACAAATATAACATAAGACTGATAATGCTTCAGGGTATAATTTCCTATATGTATTTCCTATTTTTATATGTATTTATATATACCATGTGACACTTAGTAAATAAACAGTTTTTTTACATTGCGATAATGTTTCATAATATCACAGATTTACTGTATATTACATCAAATAAATGCAGCCGTAGTAAGTGTAAGAGACGTATTTCTAAAACATTTTTAAAAATCTTAATTAATCAGAAATATTTGACCAGTAATACATGTAAGCAGGCAGAGACACATATTTGTCATTGTATATCTGACTGTCTGATCTTGGGTTAGTTTTATCACCCCTGGCAACAAATGAGGTTAACTCCTCCACTTCCCCTGGATATTGTGTCTTGCCTGTGCAAATGTGTGGTCGAGTGATGGGGAAGAGTAATATTCCCCTGCCTGGATAAATATTTCCCTTCATAATTCAAACCTTATCTCCTAGAGACTCCTGTAAAACAGGAACATCTGCTCTGAAAACTGCCTTGTTTCTCGACGAATGAAGCCTCTGGTCTTTTTTTTTCCAACATTGTTGTTTATCCTTCAGGATCAAATGAACAGCGCAATGCTTTAAACATCAACCAGACGGTCTGTTCCTTAATCGCTCATAAACGTCTGTGTTTTTGCATTTCGGTTGCTAGGAATCTGTCTCTTAATATTTTCAGGCTTTGTGGCCGTTTCAAGTCAGTGAAGTACGATGTAACTCTAATGCTATGCTGAGATCTGCTTAGACCTTGTAAACTGATGTTGCTAGTTCACAAAAAGATGTTGGTGGCCTATTCTCAACCAGAAGTCTTTGCTAGAATAACAAATATGGCAGTATGGCTCCTTTCACATGCTGGCTCACGCTGACCCTTCCCAGGACCCACGGAGGCAGGCAGGAAGCCAGCTCAAAGTGAGCCGCTCCTCGCTGCTCAGGTGACCAGGAAATAGCTGGTCAGTGTTTGTGACCATCTGTCCACTGTAGTGCTGGTGAAAAACAGCAGGGCAGCAGGGCTACATAATGAGCGCAGTGTTCACATCATTTGGGTTGATGTTACTTGGCAGCCCGAGACCTTGATACTTCGGGAAAAGCTGCGAAGTGGAACATTTCAATCAAAAGGAGAGAAACACTGGTCATAATTGTAAACGGTTTGGAATGTTTTACCGAAAAGCACTTTCTTCTTGTAGTGACACTGTTCTAAGGTAAATATACACCACCAGTCAACAGTAATTATGATTTGCTTCACTTGTTTTGGAAAGAAATCACTAGTGTTCACTAAGACTGCATTTATCTTGAATACAAAATACAATAAAAACAGTAATATTGTAAATATGATTACAATTTAAAAGAAATGTTTTCTATTTGAGTACAATTTAAAATGTAAGCGTACAAAGCTGAATTTTAAGCATCATTACACCAGTCTTCAGCATTACATGATCCAATATGCTGATTTGCTGCTCAGTTATTATATTTATATTATATTTATAATGATCAATTACTAACAAGGGTTTTTGTTGTTGTTGTTGAAAAAGTAATTTTCTGCTTAATTGGAAACTATTATATACTATAATACTATAATACTGCATTTAATACAATACTAATATAATACTGCATTTATTTAAGGATTCTTAATTTTTAGGATTTTTTTCACAAATAGAAAGTTTGAAAAACAGCATTTTTTAAAATAGCAATCTTTTGGAAGAATACAAATCTCTTCATTGTCACTTCTTTTCAATTTAAGTTTTTGCTGAATAAAAGTATTTAATGATTTTTTTCTAATTCTTTTTTTCTAATTCTTAATTCATGTAAACCTGAACAAGCATATTATAATGATTTCTGAAGGATCCTGTGACACTGAAGGAGCAATGATGCTGAAAATGCTTCATAAAATAACATTTATAAAAATACATTAGAAAATGTAGATTAGATGTTGCATTAGATTAGAGTAGCAATAAAATTATTGTTTCATCAAATAAATGAATAAATATAAAAAATAAATAAATATGTGTTTGTGTGTGTGTGTAAAGCTGTCACCTTATTTACCCCTACTTGGCAAATATAACCATTTAAAAGTATATTATTACTTAAGGTATATTAATACCTTTTAAAAACCATTGACAGTTTAATAGTTTTCTTCAGGATTTTTCCCCAAACATTTTTTGTATGTTCCCAGTGGATTTTTTTTTTAATCTGTGCATAATTTTCACCTCGTAATCTTTAATAAAAATAGCATGTTTTTCATCCGAAACAGTTTCCTTTCTTCTGACATCATATGCAGACAGGCCATAAAGCCAAATCACTATTTAGGCATCCATTTATATTATAAATAGTCTGGCTCCATTCTGGTATGCAATGTCCACTTTCAAGATCCAGTCAAGTAGAGATTGATATCCTGTTTTACTTGGAAATACATTTTATTATAGAACTGAAATTATTTACAAAGAGCAATTCATATTGACAATGTAGTGTTTTTTTTGTTTTTTCCTTTTTGGAGCTTCATAGCTCCGAGCCATAAAATATTTTCATGGATTGTAGTCAGGTTAGATGTCTTAATTCATTGCAAAACAAGACTGAGAGGGATAGACATAAAGCCCAGGGAGTAGTCTTAGTGTATATCTTTTTATTCTTATAATACTTTTTGTTAAAAAAAATTATAATAATACATATGTAGTTTTTAGCGAAAGATGAGAAAAATGTTAACATTTTTGTTTTCGTTTTACAGAGAAAAATTTAGGAAGACAAATAATGTAAATAGTGTAACTTATATATAACTTTTTTTTTTGCTAAACTCCTTCTGTAAGAAAGATTTCATTGTAATGTTCCCAGATTAGCAGCATACTAATATAAACACGTCAGCAGCTTTTGGCCCCAGAATTCACAAAGTGAGTATTATGATGATTTATTACACTTGCCATCAGTTATGTAAGGTCAGTTGTTCTAAGCTGATAGATTCTTACTCTACAATTTTCCCAACCAGTATTCCCAACAATTCACTGAACCCTGAAAAAATATTAAAACAATCCAGTGTCCGTAGAGGTCAGACGGTGGACGTGAGGACAGAGGAGGGAAATGTTTTTCATTTCACTTTAACAGAGCTTGAACTGCACTCTGTCTTGTGCTGGAAACACTCTCTCTCATTTTCTCTCATGACCTATCAACATCCCTTGCTCCCTGACACCTCCAGGACATCTTGTGTTCGGGCTTAGCTGACCGTAGATACAAACAGCCTGTTTACAGGTGGGCCGTTTGTTTTCAGAGCTTGTAGGAGGCACGAGACAGGAATGTTCAAAGAAGTATGAATCAGTTCTGTACAAAGTTACAGCACTGCACATTTTACATTTTCTTTTTTTTTTTTTTTTGCACATTTAAGCTTTCTCTGTGGTAGTTTCTCCAATCTCTTATATTTTTACTAGTGCTTCTATTAAGATGTTTGAAGATTTTTTTTAGAATAGTACAGCTATTCCAAGGAAAAAAAGCTTCAAATGAAAAAAAATATATTTATCAGCAATGGATGCAGAATTGTATGATGTTTTGAAATTAAAGTGCCCCTATTATGGATTTTTGAAAATTACCTTTTATGCAGTGCGTAACACAGCAAAGTGAATAAAAGCATCCTGCAAAGTTTTAAATCTGAAAGGGCACTGTGTATAAAGTTATTATCTCTCAAAAGAAGAAGAAGAAGACTCTGAATCATTGAAATGAGTCATCTTATTTTTTTTTTACTTATCCAATGCCGTTTCATGTCAACATTAAACATTGACATATTGTCTGCCCATTTGTTGGTCTTGATCTTTAAATTGACCAATCACTAGATGGGTTTGTAAAAATGAATCATTGAACAAATTGTCTTGGGGTCACTGAACAAAAAGGTAAAAAAATAAATTCATATTAAAATAAGAAAATCTGATCTTGTATGCTAGTGAACCTGTTGTTTGGGATTTCCAAAGCCAAAAATTAACCTTCCATAATGCATAATAGGGGCACTTTAATTTATTCTCAAACAAACTAAATTTCAGCAAATCTACAGAAGACAATAGTGTTGTTATTCAGCTCAATTTAGTTCAGTGTTGTTTGACTTTAGTTCAATAACAGTGTCAATATTGCAAAAGCAATCAGTTATGAAACAAACTCAATTTAACAGGTGTCATTATTTGTCTGAACAGTGTTAGTAAATTGTTAATTAAGTTCAGTTCAATAACATTGTCAATGTTGCATCAATTATAAAACATTCAATACAGCTATACAACAGCTCTATAGAAGACAAACATGCCAATCATAAATTCAATTCAGTTTCTGAATTAACTAAATCAATTTAGGTATGATGAATACGATCATCCATCTCAAGTTTTGTTCTCATTTGATACTGTCAATGTAGTCAAATTGATGACATTACTGATTGTTAATTGACTTTGAAACCCCAAGTTTTCAAACACACAAACACAGAATTACTGAAGACAAAAACGTATCATATTATCAGCACTGGAGGTTATTTTGTGAACTAATTTTCAAGGCAAAAGTTCTACGCAGCATTATTGTGCACAACGTAAAAGTTACGAAATGTAACGTCAAAGTTCTCTTTTAATACTATGTCAAAGTCAAAAACAAGCATGAAGAAGTTTCTGGAGCTGAACAGGCAGGAACCCTTCATGTGGAGAGACACACAGCTCGATAAAAGCATGAAGGTAATGGGGGCAGGGGGAGCATTGGCAGCAGTGTGAGCCAGAAATGGTGTTTCCAATTGAATTCTTGCAGATATTGGCAGCCATTGAAGAGACCTGAGAAGAGTAATGTGAGAGAATTTCTGGAGGTTGAAAACAAACAGTATTTTGAAAGCCCTCGAGGGGTTGGGTGGCAGATGCTGGTTGTCCGGCAATAAAAAAGTTTCCAAAAGAGACTGGAGCCTGGAGCTTTGTAGAGTAGGTGTTGAGGACAGGCCTTATAGTCCTTGTGCTGTGGAGAATATGTCAGGACCTGGCAGTTGTCATAATGTGGTACACAAAAGTTGGCCACAACAGAAAAAGCTTGAGGTGATGAAAAAAAAGCTATCTGATATATGTGGGAACACGTACCTATAGTTTGTATATCATACACACAGATGGGCGAAAATTAAAAGAAAAACCAAAGTGTTTTAGTAAGGTGTCGAGCCACCACATGCTGCCAGAACCACTTCAGTTCCTCTTGGCATTGATTGTACAGTCTCTGGAACACCAGTCAGCCAAAAGATATCCCCTCATTTGCTGTTCTGATGATGGTGGAGAGCACTGTCTAACACTGGTCCAGAATCTCCCATGGGTGTACAAATGGGCTGAGATAGTGTCTGTGAAGGCCATATAATTCACATAATTTTTATGCTTATCCAAATCTTCAATGAAAATTTGTGCCCTATGCATCGGACCATCATTCATCTTGGAAAAAATCACTCTGATCTAAATAGAAATGCACAAATTACCATTAATTGTTTTTAGAAAACAAGAACATAAAGATGTGTTGGTAAATTACTGAAATAATAACTTAAAATTTCAGGTGGTACTTAAAGTAAATTTAAAAAGAAAAAAAATATTTAAATACATGCGTATGTATATATGGAAAGTGAAATGTGCTTTTTGGTTGAATGTTCAAACTTAGAAGCAGTTTCCAATTAAGGTCAGACATTCTATCATTTGATCAGTTTTATCTCCTTATTAGTGCTATTAGATATTAGCATAGTGTTAAACACTATCGATCACAACAATAGACTAGAAAACTACATTGGCATTGAAGCGCCTTAGTTGGTCCAAAATGTAGCAGCTAGCATCCTTAATAGAACTAAGAAGGATCATATTAGCCCGGTTCTGTCAACATTGCATTGTCTCCCTATCAAACATCGGATAGATTTTAAAATCTTGTTAATTACTTATTAATCCCTGAATGGTTTAGCTCCTCAATACTTGAGCAAGTTCTTATCACATTATAGTCCTGCACATCCACTGTGTTCAAAACTCTGAATGTTTGATAATACCTAGAATATCAAAATCAGCTGTGTGTAGCAGATCCTTTTTAGTGCCCAAATTTTAGAACAATCTCCATAACACTGTTCAGGAAGCAGACACACTCTGATAGTTTAAATCTAGATTAATCTACCAACCTAGCAACCTAGCCTATATATAATACACTAATACGCTTCTATTATTCAAATGTATTAAAAGATTCTTAGACTGCATTAATTAAACACATTAAATGCGCAATGTACTCATTACACTGTAAAAAGAATGGCATCTACCCTAATATTAATTCATTCATCGGAGACCAAAACACCTAGATGAGCCCCGTGGACAGCACCGTAACTAGACGTGCACACACTCATGCAGTCCTTTGCACAATCTGACATAGCTGCGTTTAAAATTAAACTGGAAATTAAGTGCTGTGTGCTCAGCCAGAGGAGAACTGGCCCCAACTGAGCCTGTTTTCTCCCAAGGTTTTTTTTACTTCATTCTGTAATGGATGGGGGGTTTGGTTCCTTGCCGCTGTTGCCTCTTGTTTGCTTAGTTGGGGACACTTTTCTAGTGATTATCGTCGTTTCCATTACAGAGACCATCTCTGCTTTTAATATCAAATTGTTCAATCTCATCATTTTACATCTCTTTCATTGTATTCTCATATTTTATACTGTTCAGTGCTTTGATAGAATCTGTACTGTTAAAAGTGTTATATAAATAAAAATGATTGATTGACTGATTGAAGATTTGTACTTTAATTTAGTATCAACAGAACACTTAACATCATTCGGCTAAGTGACACAGGATATTCTCTGAATACATTTTCTACTTCATATCCAACACGGTCTAACTAATAAATGTTTCCTGTAATTCACATGCCTGGAAAAAAAAAGTTAATTTTTTTTTTTTTTTTTAGTTCGCTTCAGATCTATGTTCTTTGCTCTATAGCAGAATGATTTATTGTTTATACATAGGTATTTGTACAGTATATAACATTTACAGGTACAATAACATACCTTTCTATGTTTGGGTAAGTTTACGTTTTTATGCAGAATTACACTGTAACAAAGAAACCTTAAATTAAACTGTAATTAAATAAAAATGTCAAATGTCAAAAAAATCATTTTTAATGAGTGTGGGATTTCACAGTTGCGGTTGCTAGTAAAAGATCACTGAATAAAGATTTGAATTTGGTTCTGTTTCTCACACAATGCAATACAGAATCTGAGAATTTGGATTACAGCACATTTTATGGTTCACTTGTGGTCAGTCAACTTACAAGTAATGGTTGAAGAGGTAACATTTGATTGATTTACTCATTTAGTGTTAATATGTCAATATTGCACGTTTTACTGTCACTTGAGTAAAATGTATGTGTGGTAGAAACGCATCTTAAATAAAATATATACAAATACTCATGAGATCACTTTGGGTCTTCACAGCCTATTCAATTTTCTATTTCCATATAACAGTGCTAAGAACAATTATTTGTGACAAGAAGTGACATATTTATATGCAACAAATATGCAATGTCACTGTGTCAGCTATGTTGAAAACTGTTTCAACAATGTAATGCAAACTAAATCACTTATCTCTGCAGTCGTTCAGTGAGGAATTAAAACTGGGGTGAGAAAGCCAGGAGAGAAAGTAAGCAGCTGTCTGACGTTTTTTGACAGAAAGACGTTTGCATTCTCCTGCGGGCATCAACTCCCTCTTGAGTAAGTCCTATTAAATCCTTTGGCTTCTGCCTCATCACATGGTAGAGAGATAACAGACAGCTTTATTTACCCTACTGATTTCATGCTACATTACTAACACATCTCACCCTTGTCATCCAAAAATTCTGGACGGTTTGGCTTCTCTCCAACATTCTCACCGACACTGAACATCCATTTTTAGAAAGAATAAAAATTGTGTCGGAAAGTGTCTATGCAAATATTCAGGGTTTGACAGACAGATGAGAATATAATGTCCTTCACACACTTGTCAGGTGATATTTAAGCAAAATCACAAAAAGTGCTGTTGTACTAAATATTAGAACAATCATGGAACTTGACTCTGATTCTATTGCACTATTCCACAAAACTCACAAACTCTGGTCTCAAATGTTACAAACACAGTCAATCATAGAATCCTGATTCTGACACTGGTAAAAAAAATTAATGAAAAAGCAACTGGAACTTTTTATCTCACTATTATTTTTTTCTCAAAATTCTGACTTATTTCTCAGAATTGCATGACATAAACTATATAAAATATATGATATAAAGACTATGCAAAAAGTCATAATTCTGAGCAAAGACTTGTGAGATATAAACTCTTTGGTCACACTTTACATTAGGTGACCTTAACGAATATTTACTTGCATCAAAAATAAGTACAATGTACTTTTTGTGGTCATATTCTATTGCAAAGTACTTTTGCTGATATTGCGGTGGGATATGGGTAAGGTTAAGGACAGGTTTGGTGATACGGGTAGGTTTAAGGGTGGGCTAAGGTGTAAGGGATGGGTCAACAGTGAATTATAAATGCAATACAGATGTAATTGCATGTATGTACTTTCTAAAAAATATAAATACAATGTAAAAACGTGCATGTGCACAATAAGTGCATTGTACCAAATGTTTTGATTTTTTTATGTAAGTACAAAGTAGTTAAGAACACCTATATAAAGTGGGACCAGTTCTTTTTTTTCAGTAATTCATTATAGCATGCAATTGTGAGTCAGAATTGTAAGATGTAAACTAAAAAAGTATTTTTTATTCAGTATTGGACTTTATTGAACTTGTAAATTGAACTTGTAATTGTGAGTTTATGTCTCATAGTTTTAAGAAAAGAAGTCAGAATTGCGAGATATTGAATGCCACAATTATGTCATATAAACCCACAATTCTAATATTTTTCTCACAGTTTTGAGTAAAATCACGCAGTTCTTTTTATAATTCTTTTTCTCGCAATTGATGGATTATATCTTGCATTTATTATTTTGACTTCTTTTCTCAGAATCCTAAGATAAAAAAAGTTTTCCATCACCAGTTGGCAAATCAAAACAAAGGAGATTAAAGTTAACGATTTAGATGTGTAAAACGAGTAAAGGTAAATGTGAAATGCCTAATATGAAGGTCACACACATACAAACATTCACACCTGTTAAAGTAATTCACAGTTGTTCACTCATGAATCCCCGGCTGGCCCAGTCAGAGCCTCAAATCTTGTGTCTGCAGCAGCCGGTGAGCTCAGATTAACCTGTATTTCTGCCATCCTGTGTAGGAGGAAGAGATTAAATGTTTGGCATGAACTCTAAAGGAGCCACAGCTTAGATCAACGCAGAAGGGTTACATCAAGTTAATAGAGGACATATTGAAGAACCCATTGTTTATGTCCTCTTACAGATCAACATTAATGTATTACTCTTGATATAGCATGCATTGGGGCCGAAGGCCAAGAACCAGTAAGTAATTTGTCAGTTGAAATGTCTGGCTCCTTGTGTATCATTTTCAATATCCATCATATCCATGCCTTGTTGACGGTTTATGTACAGATTCTCATTTTAAATATTTTAAACATTTTTATATTGATATTATATATAAATTATAGTGTATATATGTGTTTGCGCTCATCTGATTGCAATTATACTACAGTGAACTGGCACTGATCACAAATCACAAATTTGCCACTTGAAAACATATTAGATTTCCATTGTCCAAGAAAAATTGTATTTATGTTTTTTTTTTTTAAATATTAGTTCTCTAGATTGTAGTAAATCTGAGCACCAGTGTCATACATTAAATATTCTGCAGGACAAAGTTTGGAGAGACATATGGATATCCACAAGAACATTACAAGCATCTCCCCTCAATGTGTGAAACTGATAAGACTATAGCTGCATAAGACGCTAAACAACAGGATAAGAGGCAGATAACAGCATTATTGTCCAGGCAATCGGTCTGTTCAGGCTTTTGTAGTCAATATCACTCATGGGTAAAGCTTTGATAAGAATGGTTAGTGGATTATTAATATATTTAAAAAAACACCAGTCTTTTTGAAAAGAAAAAGACACATTTGAGAAAAGCCGATTTTTTTAAATCGCTTTCTCTCATTTTAAAGAACTGCACTTGTTCCACTCGCCTCTCCTCTAAGAAGTATAATCATTATTGTAATTATAATTATTATAATTATAACCATTACTGTCAATCTACACTTAATTATGTTCAGAAGTGGAGAGTAAATCATGAAACGTTAAAAAGTCGATTGTTCAAAGCCTGTTTTGTCTCATTTGGGACCATGGGGGTTCATAAATATTCCGGGGATTGCTTAGGTCTTGGCATTCCGGTTCCTGGAAACCTCAGAAGAAAAGGCAAGCATAATGAGTCTAGGTCACAGGAGGAATGTATTCGATTACAAATAAAAAACATTTGCTGTGTTGACAATAAGACCCAAAAACATCAGACAGGCTGACAAGACCATTCATTCTCCTCATTAATTGACCAACACAACTCACAGTAGCTGCTCGGCTTTCTAGAAGTTAGTTGCTTGGTGAGAATTGAACCATCACTGTGGCTGTTTGTAATCTTAAATCAATATCTGCAAGTGGCTTGAGAAAAGATGGACAGGAGGCAAGCTGGACTTTTTTTGCATTCCCACAGAAGACAGAAGGAGAAAAAATAGAGGAATAAAGCCATCGATGTTAATGAATCCATTTTCACTTAGTGCGCTGTCTTTCACAATGACTGAGCAGGGCAAAGGTAACGGTATGAATCACCACACTTGAAAAACACAAGAGTTCTAATTAATCGAGTGCTTTGAATGAGACTGTCGAATACATCATCACTCAACATGAAAGAGGGAGTCGTGACCGCCAGACAGCTGTTGAGTCTCTGAGCTCAGAACATCAGTGCATAGGGGTCTATCTGCAAAACTGGCTAGAGCCAAGGCAACCATAATCTCCAGAAGGATCCAGAACGAGCCCCCAGTTGGCAGATGGGCTTTTCTTCTGATGCTTACTTAGCTGAGCGGTGGAAATGCCCATGCTGTGGTTGGAGTCGGTTTTGTGGCATTGAGGCAGGAAAAAAGCAAACTTCACCATAAGTACTTTCAAATCCCAGAGTGGCAGCATTCAGAATCATACTATTCTTGTTGGCCGTTCACAGGTAATCTGAGGCTTTAAACACGCACTTTACAGCGCATGAAGGCGTCTATGGCTGTGATCCGTTAAATAGGCACCCAGAGACCTTTATATGTGGGCAATAGAAAGGCTGCAGAGTAGAGGGCTCAAGAGACAGCAATTCTAACATGCCTCTCTACGCTTGTGACTCCTGTGGTGCAATGGAATACTTTTATTACACAAACCTACTATTTTTATAAAATACAAACTTTAATAAAAGAAAGAAAGATATTTTCTCTTTTTGGCCTAAAATAAGATAAAGATCAGTAAACAAAAATATTAAAGGAGAATATAGCCCCACTGACGCAAAGAACTACTGATGGAATATATGAGGCTGCATATTGTTTTGTGCATTTTTTTATTATATCCTCACTCTTTGAGTAGACCTTTACTGTATTAAGAGATTATCAAAACATTTTGTGACTTAATATCTCCTACCTTGTGAAGAGCTAATGTGCATTACCTTCTACACTGGCATGACATGACAATACTCAATCACAGTGTAATCAGTGGAGATGTCTGAACTGTTAATTTCTGATATGCTCTTTTGTGCTGAAAATGCCTTCAGTTGACAGACACCTTTTGACAAACCCCACTCATGTTCTGTTAATTTTAAACAACTCTTTTAAAAACACATTGACTTTAGAAATGCTATGATTTTTCTGTGGAAAAGTGTGTAAACCTAGATGTTTCTGCCATTAAACCACATGTGTTATTACCACATAAGCAGCAGGTAGTTGGTCTAAATAAGAAAAAAAGACCATAAAATAAAAACATTTATGCAAATTTCTGCTATAGCTTCAACAATGCAGAAAATGCATTTGTTCAGTGCTGATTTCATTTTATTCTTTGTAGGTAGACCCACGGAATAGATGTTCTGCTTGCATAATTAAACATGCCAAATTCTTGTTGAACGGATAGCATAAGTTGGAGATGGAACTATTCCTTTTTTGAACAATGAAAACAGTCAAACAAATGAGTACAAATGTTTGGGAAGTGTAATATGATTTTTTTACAATTTCATTAGGTGCTGCTAGTAGTGCATTAATTTCGTGAAGTTTACAGAAACAAAAATAACTTATTTTCAAATCAGTTTGACTTTATGCAACTGAACAGCAATGCAGTGTGGTAATCACCAATGGAAAAACAGACAATTGCTCTCACATAATCTATCCAGATACAGTTAAATACTGCAGTAAAGCAGTAATAACTACAAGCAAACAACTACAATGCAGCAACTTCACAACCTCCAGTAATTAAATCACTGTCAGTATGAAAGCACTTTAACTGAGTACAGCAAAACTATTGACGCTAGCCAAACAGTTAGGACTCTGAGAGCAAAATGTACTGAATTTAATCAAAACTCACAAGAAGTGTCAGTTGTTGACACTTTCATTTCTTCAATTCAAGAATCACATGGACGTGTCAACATGTGTTTCTATCTCAGTGCTTCTTTCTGCTGTTGCTAAGTAACACCGTCACAGTCTTTCTTTTGTTGTACGAGACAAGGGAAGAAACAAAGAGTTTTAGTGTAGTTTTTAGTTTTCAAGAATGACCTTAGGTTAGATCAAAACATGACAAGGTTGTGCTCTGGAATCTCACGCGAGACTGTGTGGAATGACATCAAGTGTCATGCTGTGGAAGTGTATGTGCGGTGTGTGTAAGGTACCTTGTGTTAAGAAACCCTCAGGAGATGGAAGAAGAAGTCAGAAAGGTCAGACGCCTCTCAACGAGATTCTCAAATAGAATTCTGGAGACAGTTTAGATGTTTTAAGCCTTTTATTGCTATTAAAAACCATTCTCCTGAATGAAAATCCAGGCAAAAATAATATTTGGCATTGTGACGTGATGGTATATATTTTGCAAAATGACCTGAAATGGTCTGATGAATAAACTGTTTTCAGTGGGAGTTACACAGCTGGCTGTCACTACAGTTTCTTTTACTTACCAAAACAAGAAAACCCAACAGCACATTCTGAACAGAAAATTATATCAAATGATAAATACAGCCAACAGTCACATAGAGCTCCTCAATAACACACTGCTGGTTGTGAGTAGTGTTGGCACAGCGTGGTTTGAGCTGGCACATCCAGGTCACTTTCACTAAAACACTACATGAACATTTATCCTAATTAGATCCAAAGCAAAGCTCTGCAATTAGCACTTATTACAGTACTTTCATAAAAGGTTATTCCGTTCATAAACTTCACTGCATAAATTGGTAATGCCATGGATCAAATGAACAAGCATGTTTAAAACAAATGCTAAATTAGATGTAAACACAGATATTTTACTAAAATAAATAACATAAATTAATTCAAGTATCTTCGAGATGCAGCCATCCAAGTTTTAGCACATTGAGCTCATTGACAATTTACCAAACATACTCTACCAGCAGCAATATTAAAAATCTCTTTCATCAGCACTGCACATCAGACAGCCCAGACGCTGAGGTTCATATTTGCATTCTACACAATATGGCTCATAAAAGTAATGCGAAAGAGACTTGCGTCCCTTAAAAGTTGACAGGTGATCTCAGCTTTTCAGAACAGGCAACTATAGTCTAGTATAATGTAAAGCATTTACTCCAAACAGTAAGCAGTTTTAGTTCCTAACACTATAATACTCATAAAAACCCTAGACCTAACCTCTAACCCTAATCCTGACTCCAATTCAAACACCTAACTCCTTAACACTAACTCTTTCCCTTTCTAAAATCGTTCTTAGGGGGGCATTCACACAGAATACATTCCAGTTGCAGTTTTTTTCCTGTGGAAAAATCTTAGGATGTGAGTTTGTCAATTGCATGTAACTCAATTTTGTTGTCCTTCCTGACTGCATGCAACAATACATTATGGTTATTTATAGATTTTTTTTAGATTACTTAGAATAGAATAATGTTCACAAGGAATACAAATTCCTGATGTTATACTTAAATAGCAGCCATTGCAAAACATATTGTAATTCTTTTTTTTCCCTCCAGCCATGAACATTTTTCAAGCAAATTGAAAAGCTCTTTGAGATCCTGTGTGAACGGCCCCATATTATTAACATTTTATTTCTGAGAAGAATTTAAAATAGACAAAATGAGTTAAAATATAAAGTGAATATTAAGAAAGTGACATCATGTTATATATTAATCAATAAAATGATTTAGGGATAAACAGTGTGAAAAAATAACACCATAGTCAAAGCAAAAAAAAAAATAAAAAATGAACATGACCTTCTCTGATTCCATGACACTGAAACATTCACTGGAATCCACTGAATAAACTGTAGTGTTCTGAAAATTACTTCATAATGTTCTTCAATCTTCACAAGCATCCTAAAGGAGATAGCAATGCAGCTGATATTTTACAGCGGACAGGTGGCAGGGACTGCTCGATCATATGCATTATCTGATGCATTAAAAATGCAGGTGGGCAGATCCCCTTAAAATATGCTGCTGGAGTTTGCGGGGGTCCCAGACGTTCTGCCCTTAGGTCTGGATATCTCAAGTCTGGATATGGTCTCCCCCAGAAGGTGTCATCGTCCAGTGGCCATCAGAAGTGACCCATCCGTGTGGTAAAGACGCTGCGGGGGCGAGTGGAGGACGCTGAGCGGCTGAAGCTAGATGACGGCCACTTGATGATGAACTGAGAGGTGACTGGCAGAAGATACCTACACAGAAGGAGAGAGGAATCAGAAATGGGGGTTGGATGCCAGGGCAGGATTTGACGCACAAAGGTCACCTAAAGAGATTGGGCACTTTTCCTCTCTCTCCACTTCCAATCCTCCTCCAGCTGATGCATTAGATACCCGTCCCCTTCGTTGACCCTCACGTTTACACTGTGCCGTTTTTAACAATGAGTGACACGAGAGGCTGGACGTGACTTGTTTTAACAGGTAAGAACTTGTTTAAAGCGCAGGAGTTTCTGAGACAGGATAACAGGTTAGATAATTAGGGCCTACACGCAGACAAGAAGGGTAACCAGCTTGGACAGCTGACGACCCACACTATCTAATTGCAGAACAGCTTAATTATAATTCCACTCGAAATAAGGCAATTTAAACTGTTGATTAATTAAATAAAACAGTGACAATAAAAAATGTTGTGCTAAATAAGCTGAATACACTAAATCGTTTGAACAAACAGCTGCTAAAGTCTTTTTTTATTATTTTAGGAGTGGTAAAGACATTTGGTGGGCAATGACAATTAAGGATGTCAGATTATAAAAAGAAATGTCTTTTAGAAATATAGCTGATATGTTTCTAATAATTAAACATGACCTCAAGTTTGATTTCTGTCTTTAAAAACTGTTGAATGAATCATAAATAAAATAAAAGCATTATTATCATTAGTTATGATCAATGATGCAAATAACATCTTTAAAAATAAATGGCATTACTGCGTTATTTTTTTCAGTAATGTGTAATCAAACAAATTACTGTTTCCGTTACTGACAACAAAATAAGCCATTACTATATTTACTATGATATTAAAATTTTATTTTACATACTTGACATACCATTCACTTTGTGAAGGCACACTGGTCGCTGTCTCACACATACATAAAATGTTTTTTATACATATAAAAATGGAAGTCATGGTTTAGTTACTCACGTTCTTCAAAAATATTTCTCAGAATTTCTCAGAAACTCATACAGGTTTACATTTTTGTGTGAACTATCCCTTTAATACATTTTTTAAGGTAATCCAACATTTTAATAGAAGTTTTTGTAAATTATGCGAGTGTTCTGCATATATTTATTCTGCATATATAAAGACACACACAAAGTATATATTTTACATGTATAATTTATATATATACTGTAACAACTGAAAAATGTAAAAGTTGTATGTTCAAGTGTTTTGTATCACTGATGTATGAATAGATATTTATCTTAAATAAAATAAATAAAAGATAAACAACAGTAGGGTTGTCTCTTTTCAATGAAATCACATAAAGTAGCATTGTATAAATGCAACACTGTAGTTATGACAGCAATACATAATGCCAGTACAAATTAGGGCCGCTTCTTATCTAAAGAAGAAGATTTGTTCTAAAGCCCCTGCTGCAGAAAGTCAGGGCCAAGAGACTTTGGAAGAATCAAATGAACTTTTATAAAAGAATGTCCTTGAAACTACTCATGATACTGCTATGATAATTGGTGTATAATTGAATAATAAGAGTCCTGCATTGTGTGTCGCGGATTGTAAAACTCTGGACAATGAGGAATATCGGTAAATATGTCCAATGCACATTTTGAGACACCTTTCACCTCATGCACACATAATCTTCCCCTACGTTCCTTTCATTAAAGCTTTAAAAATCAGACCCGAGCCTTTGGTTCTTCCCTCCGGGAAATCCAGACAGGTGAGTTCTCAGGAAATGGTTTTGGGTTGGGGTTGAGCCTCATTAGCATATTTTTCACTACAGACTGCTGAGTTTGGTCAACAAAAGGAAATGTCAAAGGAATATGAAATTCAAATATGAACATATATGGAGGTGGGCCTTTCTGGCTCTGAAGAATTCCCTGCAAGGAAGTCTCATCCATGAGAGAGCTCCATCACTCAGGGTCCAATCAGGCTGCAGGCAGTGTTTAATTGGACCTCTGTGAGGAATCCTCCAGGTCTTTGGCTTTTGATCATTGAGCAGTTCTTGGAAAAACCTGCCAGTGCAAAGCCCTAGAGAACCGCCAGCTGTCTAACCTTCGAACGTGTGTGTGCTTTACTAATTACACACAATCGCTCGGAGATCTGCACATATCTCACGTCTGTTTGCTTGTTTAAAGCCTACACTCTATCACCCAACTGCCACACGCCACAAAAAAAAACTTTGAGAGAGAACTTTTAGACACTTTGAGAGAAAATTGAGACTTCCTTATTCACCAAATATCATATTACAGTTGTCAAAAGTTAAGAAAGATTTCCGTAGTTTTACATCCTGATAAAAATCCACACAAAACTTTCTCTGGCATCTCATGCAACCGTGTTGTTGTACAACCATGAAAGTGTCCTGTTTTCATTCATTCTACAATTATTGTGTAGGTTGTCTAGTACTTTTCATGACTAAACACTGAATTCCAATGACTTCATGACCAGTGGTTGGTGGTAATACCTTAGGATGACTGGCCGGGATTCGGCTTTTGTTTTGTACAGTCTGCATTCATTGTGTGCATTTTTGTATTAAGGCCCTGCGCAGAACGGTTTTCTTGATCCTGCTCCCACTAAATTCTGGCCTGCTCATGCAAACATTCTAATATTGCATAGAATTTTTGCTCATTAGGAAACTGCTCTCTGTGGAGTTAATATTATGACAAAACCATTTGAATTTGAATTGTGTACATTTGAATGATTGACAAGGGTTTTTTAACAAAACTTAATATTAAGGGATTTAAAATAGTTTTGAATTAGATTTTGAATTAGATTTTTTTACTTGAATATTTAACATTTGCAATTTAACACATTTGCGATTTAACATTGCAAATTATTTTTAAGTTTTATAGACATGTATCTTTGTTCAAAATCCTTAGACTGCAAATATCCAGTAAATACAGCTTAAAGTTTTGAAGATGAAATTGATAAAATCCAATTACATTTTCTAGAATTTAAAAGGCAGAAATTCAGATTGTACAAAAAGTAGGTTAGAGGTCATTCAAAGGGAAGAGTAGATGATCTCCAAAAAGTTGAATGAAGTATTTTGGCCAATCATACAGTTGCAGTAGTTTTCTCAAAGGGTCATCATTCTTCTGTCTGCTCATGCATCACCAAGAATAGGATGCACCGAATGTTCGGCAACCGAAATAAATGAAAAGACAGAATAAATTATACCAAACAATGATGGGATGCGATCAAATATATGTCCGCGCTAATGTAGCAAGCATATCTACTGTGTGAACACATTTAAAATTGTCAGAGACTCTACAATCATTACAAAAACCGACAGCAAGAGACATGACACTGCATCTCATGTCTCTAATGAAAGAGGAAGGATGGCTGTTGCTGGTTGATGACTGAATTTGTGAAATGGCCTCAAACGATTAGTAAATATACTGCAGATCGTTGTGTCTTCTAATACACCCGTGAATGACATGCCGCCTATTTAAACAGAGCTGCACAAGCTCGCTGTGTATCTGCTTGTTAGCCAGGGTTCAAAGTCCAATATTTTCTAATGTTTTCAAAGAATACTTTTCTGCTCAACTAGTATGCATTTATTTGTACAGTAAAAGATAAATAAATAAATAAATAAATGTCTGATTTAAGAAAGGAGTTTAAAAAAAAAAAATTCCTAAAGGTGCAGTACATAAGTTTTGCGTGGGTTGTACACAGATGCGGATCCAGCACAGATGAATCTAATGTTTTGAGGTGAATGTGTAGTTGTCAGTCACCACACCGGAGTGAATCCTGTATTTAGTAATCACAGATTCTAGCCTGCATCTGGGATTATATGACCCAAATAAGAATTTTTACCAGATGCTGTCATCTGAACAAGTCTGCCATGCTTTGTTCTGACTAAAGAAAAAGCTCATAACACATCAAACCCTGCATTTTTTTATTGTTATACTTTATTCTCAAATTATTCATGTTAATATTAAGTTTAGAAAGAATTAGCGAGTAGATTTCAATTTATGTACAGTCTAATCTCTGATTGTCACATCATTCGAATTTCATATTAAGAAATTCTTTTAACTCAAAAAGCTAATTATGCTCCCTTGAAAACGGTTTTCTTTCAAATACAAATCTAGTGTAAATCCAGGCTGTAATCTGTAATCCTACAGGATCATCACAGGTGAATAAAGTGAGTCAGAACCTAATCTTGACAGATGTGACGTAATGATGCAGTGCCATGCTTGAATTTCCCATGAAAACATACCCACTCAACTTAGAAAACATGAGCTAAAGCAAGGTGGTAGTTTTGAACACAGAATGGCTATATATTTTCTCAGTTATTTATTTTGGATCAGTTTTAACAAAAATCTTTATGGACTGGAGCTTTAATTTAATTTTAATTGTGCTTTGTTGGTATAGTTATGGCCTAGGTATATTTTAAAATTTTTAGTGTTTTAGTAAATTTTTTTAAATAGTTAAATAGTTTCAAATTCAAAACTATTTTAAATACCATATTAAATTCACTTTTGTTAAATAATTCTTGTCAATAATTAAAATTTACACAATTACACAATTCAAATAGATTTGTTTTGTTTAGCTCCATACTATCAATAGGAAGAGTATTTAATTCACTTTGTATGTAGATTGTGTTAGATGCAAGTTTGCCAAAAAAAAAAAGCTGTATTTATGGTTTATGCATAAATACAGTTTAGGTGACTATAAAATGTATTTTAAGGTAAAAACCCACTGTAAATAGATTAGTATTTAGTTACTTTTAGCACAATAATGCACAACTTTGTGTTTATGATAGGTGTACTGTATCTCACAAATATCCAAAAGAAAAGTTTTTTGGATATTCACGTTTTCTTGGAGATTGTTCATCTTAAATTGATTGGTTGGTAAAAAAAAAAGAATTTGTGCCGCATGTACCAGATAGCTAAAGATGGTGCATAAAAATAAAATGGTGACGTCAAAGGAAAAGTAATTTTTTTTCTTTAGAGACAGAGCAAGTTATAATATTTTTTTATCAAAGATTCCAAACACATTTCTTTGGAATAATGTGCATAGATAAATCATACAACACTGAACACAAAGTACATGAGGTGTATTTTGATTTTGCGTTGACTATGGAGTATATGCGACTAGTCTCTTGACCTCTCCTGTTTCCCAAGAGAGAGGACAGTCACCTGATTGATCTGAATAAGGATGGAAAGGAGGCGATGGAGTACGAAGCAAGGATGAGACTGTTACCCAGGCATCATTTTCCTAACGAGGCAAAACAGATGCTGGCTGATTGAAAAATAACGGATCCCCAAGGGCCGTTCCAGCAATGAGTCGTCAATGAGGCATGTCCTGAGAGAACACGAGTGTGAGAAGAGAGCGGATATTGGCTGGGATGGAGAGTGGAGAGGAAATCGAAAATGACTGCCTGGTCTCTCTATGGAAATCCAACAAAAAAAAAAAAAAAAAAAAAAACTAAAATAAGCAAGCAGGTGGACAAAGGTTGGTGGCAGAAGATCAGACAGATCAGATACAGTGGGGTAGACTGTGAGCCAAAACCAAAATATGCAGACCAAGGGGATGAAAACACAGTGTGAGAGACGTCCAGCAAAGACAGCAGTCAACATGTCAGGGTCAAAATCCAAACTTAATCATTCCACATGTATCTACATTCCCAAATCCTTAAGCCTATGCAGGTTATGAAATGCAAGTAAACTCTTAGATAAACTTAGATAAAAATGTATAGTGTCTGCATAAGCATGTCAAAAAAGGTAGGTTAATTACACAAATTTTCCAACAAATACAAGAATTGCAATGTCATTGTGGCTGTGTTCAAAATGCCGTACTATCAAACTACTCTTACTATTTCTGCAATATCCAGTATGTAGGTTGCAAATTTTCTGTATGCATGGAACACCCAGATGACCTACTGTCTTTGCCAGAATCTGCTAAATATAACTCAAGTCAACTGAAATCAGTACAGAAGCATACTAATATAAAATCAGCGAAAAAAAAAAAAAAAAAAAAAACTACGGGAACCGTTGCTGCTACCTGGACTTGCTGTGGGTCCCATGAGGTAAGAAATTCTACATGCAAACTTGGGATCTTCACACCCACTTGAACAGTTACTTGTACAAAGACCACAAGTGTGGGTATTTAGATAAAGCCGCTATATATTGTTTTGCACACTATCCCTTAAAAAAATTCTAGGCAGTATGCAGTACTGGGTAATAAGCAAGTATGTAATTTCGAGCACAGTCTGAGATTTAAGGTGAGGGCATATGAGAGATAGTCTGGTGAATGTTAAAGGGATAGTTCACACAAAAACTTGACCTTCGAAGCACAAATTAAGAAAATGATGATTAAACTTGAGAGCTTTCTGATACTTAATGGTCCAAGCAAATTCTCGGCCCAGAAAGATGCCAAGAACATTAACAAAATAGCCCATGTGACATCAGTGGTTCAACCGTAATATTTTGTGAAGCTATTCGAATATTTTTTAAATTGTTAAGAACTGTTGAATACAGTCATTATTTTTATTTGTTAAGAACAAAAAGTATTCTTGTAGCTAAACAAAATATCTTAATTTGTTCCAGAAGATCAACAGATTTCTTACAGATTTCTTACAGATTTAGAACAACATGAGGCAGAGTATTTAATTATAGGACTTTACTTTTATGGTTAACTATCCCTTTAATATTGTTGCAATTAATAAGCACTTCTCAAAAACAAATCACTTTTTAAACTAAGATGCTTTCTTGTGGGCACTTTTAATTTATGAGGTTAACTCAGCGATAAAAGAAATCTGCACAGGATTTATTTTCACCCTTACATGAAACTCCAGATAATGCGGATTTATATGTCATTTGTACTTTTGCATTAAAAAATACCTACACATTGTTTATACAAATCTTTTATTTGCTGTAATGTTAAAATAAATCAGTGTGACGTACTGTGTCTAGTGCAGGAGTGTCACACTCAGTTACTGAAGAGCTGGAGCCCTGCAGAGTTTAGTTCCAACCCAGCTCCAACACACATACTATGCAGTTTTCAATTAAGCCTATAGGACTTGATTAGTTGGATCAGATGTTTTTAATTAGGGTTGCATCTAAACTCTGCAGGACTCTGGCCCTCCAGGAACTGAGTTTGACACCCCTGGTCTAGTGATTTGCTATTATTGAATACATGTTATATCTGCATAACTACCTCTTTACACTGTAAATAAATAAACAACATTTTGAGACTTAACTTAAAATTTCAGGGCAAGAGTTTTTTTGAGTTTACACAACTTTAGAGCAATTTGATCACTCAACCCAGTTTCCTGAAAGAAATTTGTTGACCAATCAAAAAATATGATAGAATAGGTTCATCTAATAAGTAGACAAAATTGTCTTTCGTGTAAAACAATTTATAAGACTAAGATAACCAAAAACCTTACATATTTTACTGTAGGCCTCAAAACTACACTAACCTCAAGAATGGTGGCAATTAATAAATGTTAAAAAGATGAGCCCTTTACATCACATAACAATAAATAACTAACAATAATGATAAAACAAAAACATTTAAATGAAATTAGCATGCAGCAAAACAACAATCCTTTAACAATAACTGCATAATTTATTCATGTTGCAATGCATTCTGGGAACAAGGCCTTAACATTTCAACAATATAAAATTCTTTGTTGAAACAACTGTGTTTGGCTAGTTAGGGGTAATTTTGTTGGTCTGATGAGAGTTTTTATTTAGATTTTTTATTTAGCATTTTTTGTTTGTTCCTGGAAAATGTGAAGTTGCATTGTACAAAGTACATATAAATTTGCAGTTTCAGTTCCATCTTTTCATTGTAAAGACCTCCTATGCAACATTTGCAGACCTGAATTAAGAACCAAATTATAGGTGGGTTAATTAAATATCAGAAATTCAAATGAAAAGTATTTGCTTTGAATGCACATTTTAAACAAAGTGATAAGGAAAGTGTATCAGACTGAAAATGTGGAACACTTTCCCGTAAACAGCCAGAAATTGTGTGTATAATGCAATATTAATTATGCCAGACTGAGTTTTGTGAATCAAGCGTAATCTCCTGCATTACAGACAAAATTTACATAGAAAGGGGGTTGTTTGTGCTGAAAAGACTTTAAATATTGACTTTAAAATAATTAATTTAAATACAAGTGTCTGTCTTGAAATGCTGCATTAAAAAAGGTTTTTTGTAAATTCTTCTATTGTGACATCATATACAAACGACAAACAGTGAACAAACTTGATATTTGCATGTAAAATTATTATAGCCAGTGCCACGTGTTACACTTGAGTATTTTTCAATATTTTAAGGAAAGGGAAATAGCATATTAAATTTTAGCTGTCATTAGTAAAGAAAGTAAGCATTGCCATAGCAACAAAATGTGTCTCTGTGACTCTCTCAGAGCAAGCATGAGCAAGCATATTTAATGTGACATGAATGCAGTATCTGTACAATTTAGTATCAGAGTTCGCAAAAGTTTTAGATGCTTTAAATGAGATTGCATGATGCAATGAATCACTTCTTACGTTATTGAACTTTCATATTAAACAATGTTCTGCGGTGTTAACTGTACTAATGGTAATGTGAGTGTCAGAACGTTATCTAGCGTGATCATGAGCACCTGAGGAAGTGACTATACCTTGTGTCGTCCCAGTCTGGGCTAAGTCCACTGAGTGAACCACGGGAGTCAGCCACAAACTTGTAGACTACAAGCAGACAGTCTCTACACAACTGTACGACACGCTGGCAGCACCTCAGCTCCTGTGCAGTCACCACCTCACTGCTCTTACTGAAAACACTCTCCCATGACGACCTGCTGAAGGAAAATACATACATAAATCCTACAACCTCAGAGTGGGTTGCGACAATATCTAGTATATAATGAATGAATGAATGAATGAACAAATGAAACATTTTTATTTTAAATCCAAATAATGTCAATTGCAAACATTGTGATAGTGTTTTAAAATAAAACAACGAGTACCAAGCAGATCACTGACAAGTTACCCCCAATGAACCCCCAATGAAATTGAACACAATATTGCATAGCTTGCCAGTGATGGACGGCTCTGTGTGTTATTTTTTTTTATTCATATTAAAGTAAAATTTAAACACAACTGGGGATAAATGAATAAATGAATTTGGTCACACTTAATATATATTAACCACAATGTACTTACATCAAAACATATTGTGCTCATATTGTATTGCAAAAGACTTTTTTGAGGTGGGAAACGGGTATGGTTACAGACAGGTTTGGTGGTATGGGTAAATTTAAGATGGGTGAAGATGTAAGGGTGGGTCAACAGTGTATAAATGTAATTACAGAAATTAATTACAAATGTAATTAGGTATTTTAAAAAATATAAGTACTGTAAAAACACAATAAGTGCATTGTAATAAATTATTCATTTAAATGTAACAACATCATAGTTAAGGCAACCTAACATAAAGTGGGACCATATATTTGACTGTAACAAATTACTCTATAATTTTTCAGTAAAGGATCTTCACATATTTTCACTGAAAAATAAGACAAAATTCTGATTAAGTACCAACTTTTAAACCACTGTAGTGACAATGTCAGCCAGCTTTTACAACGATAGACACTGCTAGAACAAACCTCGAGGACAGTTAAAAGGTTTGATTCTTGTTCGTTTGGCTCTTGTTGAAGAAAAGAAACGATAAAAAACCTTTTTTCTTTAAAGCCTTGGTGGAGGAGACGAGGTTTCATTGTAGAGATGATGAAATGTAACTTCTAGGGTTCTGAATTGTACATTACAGGCAGGGAGGCTCTACAGTGCTCTCCCACTGATATCTCCTTGCCGTGCTAACAGCTCACGGGCCACCTTCACACGTCAGTCCCTGATTAAACAGAAGCAGCATGGGTCGCTGGCACTGCCTCTAATCCCCTAGAGCAGTGTTCGCTCTCATCAACTCCAAATGGTCTAAACCTGGCTATATAACATCCTTCACTCTGTGGCAATTACAAGAGTGATTGGGCCACACAAAGCCCCTGAGAAGTGCTCACAATGACTAGAGGGAGGAAGGCGGTCAATAAGAAGGTGTCCCCGCTGTTTGCGCTCAGAGCTGATAAAATCGCAGCATGTAAGGCTCTATGTGTATTATAACAGCAAGAGTGTATGCGTTTATATGTGACTCTCTCAAGAAGTAAAATCTATATAAAGACTCACGATTAAGTCAATAAAGACAAAACAGACCATTTTTCTCATGGCTGGGGTTAGATTCTGTCTAAATGTCTTTTTCCATTAAACGCTCTTCCCAAGCCATTTTGATAAACGATATTTTAACATTACACAATTCTTTTCTTTTTCTGCCATTCTGACAGCCCTACTTTGAAATGATGTGAAGTTGCAGATTAATAAAATAAAAGTACATGGACTTTATTCTAATGTCATTATCACATACAAGGTAAAATAAAAGTCTCTTACCCAGAGCTGGAGAGGCAGTTCCACAGCCCCTGACCATGACTCCAGAGAAGACGGTTAAATACACGGTTGAAAAGGCGATAAAGACGTAGACTCTCCACATCCGTTTCACTCCAAATCCTCTGAAGCACTGAACGGATGTTGGTACGGACAATATCTAAGACCTGAAATAATCAGATAAATAAAAGTAGCTAAAAATACATCAGAAAGTAGTACAAAATGTTCATCAAGATCTCACAGTGATGGAATTTTATACTGAAAAAAAGCAAAAACTCTATAGCAGAATAATAAGCATAGTTGAATACAGTTTAGTTTAAATATTTATTTTGCTACAAAAATAAAATGCAGGAACATATGGGTAAAATGTTTAAATGAATCAGTGAATCATTTATTGAAATGAATCATTGATAAAATGAATCAGACTTCTCAAAGATACTGGAGATTGTGAGCAGTAAAATTCAGAAGAAGAGTAATGGCATGAGTCTCAGCGAGTTTCCGCCAATCTTACTCTTCCCCCCTCAGATCCCTCAGTTATTCTGCTCGTCGACATCTGTGATGTGACTTTCAACAATATGCCTGATTTAATGGCCCCATACGAGACGTGTTAACTCTATTCTGATTGATCCCTCAAACTTTGGCTGATAATCAGCTTGTGGAACGAGACAATCCCTCATTATATCAGTCTGTCATGCCCACCCTACGACGTCTGCCCTACTGTGTCAAATCAAAACACCTGTAACCTGCTGTAACCACCTGTCGTTCACTACTGTAATAGTGCTGAAATTGAGTGCCTTTGAACTGTTTCAATTTGTTGCATCATGTGTTCTGTTAAAGCAGATCCAAATGGCATTTTTAAGACCTCTATTTTTTTTCATCCACCATACACTTTGGTCACCTGAGACTCAGCTGAAAAACTCCAACTTATCAAAAAATCAATGAGTGTTTAGTGTTTCACCTTGTATAATTCCATGCATATTAAGTCCACTCACCTTCCTTTGTTTAGTGGCATCTAACTTCACCAGCCAGTAAGACGCCACTTTTGGTTTATGGTATTTCCAGTTGTTCAGAATCTAAAGGGGCAAACAACATTCTTTAAGGTAATATGCATTTCTTTCTTTCTTTCTTTCTTTCTTTCTTTCTTTCTTTCTTTCTTTCTTTCTTTCTTTCTTTCTTTCTATCTATCTATCTATCTATCTAAAGTATATATATATTGGCTGCATGTATCTTCCTTTTATTTTACAAACACAAGGACCTTGAATAAGAACAGTCCATTCACATGGGTTCTCTCCCCACATATTAATTTTTAACACTTTGGAACATTGATCTGAATGTTTGAATATATTTACATCATTTACATTATCAATAAAATATGCCCACTCTCCTCATTGAATCCCGGTGGCACAGCACGCACCAGTGAACACTGCTTCTAGTGAATACATTCTCGTACACGCCACTAAAGCGAGTAGATGAACTATGTCCATGTTTTGAGTGCAAGATGATGGCAAAAATATGGTCATGTTGATCATTTATCTTTCTTATCATTAATAACTCATTTAGACTGTGAATTAGACCAAAAACACTGAAAAATATTAATTACAAACATTTATAAGAAACGCTCTCAAAATTGGAGAGTTATTCAAAAATAGTTTCATTTAAATTTTTTTACCAAAGTGTCAGAGAAACAAGATGCTTAACCTTCAAAATGTTGATCGTCAATCTCAGGAGGTCAACCTAAATATTATATGAGTTTTTATTTTCTATTCCTTTTATATAAGTATGCAGTTTTTGGGGTCCTGTTACCAACGTCTGTCAAATGACTAAATACAGATTGAATAGAATTGATTGAATAGAAATTTGCTAGTTTTGTACTAAACGTTGGTTCCCTACCATGCATGTGAAGCCTAATGTTTTTATTAATCAGTCTCTACAGTCATTTGCTTTTTATGTATTAAACGATAAAGTAGGAAAACATAAAGGTATAAACTAGCTAGTCTTTAGCTAGTTTTAGCAGTTATTCACTTAGTTCCCTTTCTTTGTACACTTTCAGACTTTTTTAAAAATGCATTATTTAGTAGCTACAGTAAGTAATTGTCTTTCTGTTTCATTTTTAGTTGTGTCTTTATGACTGTCATTATTACAAAATACAACATAATGCAACATTTTCTCATACTTTAGCTATTTAATTTAATAAAAGATTGTCGGTACGAATGTGCCTAAACATACCAGAATGATGTGTAATGGATTTTAACAGGTATAGTTCTAAATGTACAGTACATTTAGAACTATACCTTTTGTTATACTCATATTTGTGTTGCATAATGGCATAAATACAACGTTTCTAATACAACAACTGAGGGAGTGAAAATAAGTATATTATTTTCTCTTTTGTAGCAGAAATACTGTCTTGGATATTTTCTTTTTTTCTAATAAAGCAAATAGTCATGCAAAAATGTATTTGTTTATTCACTATTGTAATTTATAGAAATGTCAAAATAGCTAATAACATTTATTTCAACTACTTTTATATTTTATAAATAACTGAAACTCATTTAAACATTTCAGACATCAGCCAAAAAACTACTTTATTCCTAGACCCAACCAAGGTTTTGCTCTCTGCAATTTACAAGCACACAAGTTAGTTTAAACAGTGATATTGCAAAAGTATAGTATATATGAAAATTAAGGCAGTTAAATTGTACAATAAGTTTGCACTGTAAGATTTAAGAGGTTGTAAGGAAATTTACAATACACCTTTGTCTCTTTTTATACATCTATATTTCGCTGCAGCTGTGTTATTGTATATGTGTAAATCAAAACAAGCCTTTCAGATTAGAGCTGTAAGTGTAAATTTCAATTTACAAATATTTTTGTATATATTACTCCAGCTATATAGAAGCTATTTTAGCTTCACAGGGGTCAGGGTGATTTCAGGAATTCGGTGTATTTAAAACTAGCTACTTTTTACACTAGGTTAATTTTATGTTGGATAAGAGTTTACCTAACTCACCTAATAGTGTGCCTCTAATGCATTAAAATAAAATAATTACCAAAGTGTACTGGAAGGCGCCAATTACAATTTCACAGCTCCGGTAATAGAGCGGCATCAGTTCAATTGTGTTTCTCCTGCTAAATGCTGTGTTTCCATAATTGTTAATGTGCAAATGTACGCCAGATCTATCGGCGTGAAAGTGATGGTGTAAATGAATGCTGGATGAATGTCTTAAACAGGTGCTGCTGGCCAGCTGTGTTTCTGCGCAGACAGCTAATGGATCTCATTAAGCATACAGGTGGACGGCTAATGACTCTACATACAACGAGAGATGCTGCGAACGGCTCGGACGTCCTCAAATGAGTTTGGGGAATGAGGGAAACAGAGCAGCCGGTGCGCCTGCCCTGACCGAGCGCTTTCTCTCAGCTGCGAGTCTCACCTCATCCAACACGGCCTCGGCCTCCTCCTCGCTCTTCCCCGGGTAACGAATCCTCATCTCCCCGAGCGCAGCCAGCGTCTGCTGCATCAGCTCGGCCTCCTGCTCTTTACTCAGCGGGGTCTCTCCCTGCACCCGCACATGCAAAGAACCAACATAATAAAGATGAATTATTGAGCAGGATGTCTTTTCTCTGCAGTCATCAGGTTTGTTTCGGCCATCGCAATAGTGCATTCATATGGCGCCTGACTGCTCACTGTGAGAAGAACAACAGTGATCTTTACTTTCGAGAAATAAGGTTTCATAAACTGTGCAAAACTTTTAAAAGGACTTGATATAGTCTACAGAGTTTCGAGAACATGGTCATTTCATCTTAAAATCTAAAGATTTTTGCAGTAATGCAAAAAAAAGGCATTTGAGTATTTACTTTGTTTACATTTTAACAAGTATGCATACAGTTGATGTATCAATGTGTCATATGGTGTGATAGAAACATCTGAAAAATAACCTCTAACATTAAAGATTAAAGTCTTGTGCTATTGTAACTCATTTTTAGATCAGATAGCAATAGCTCCTTATACTGACAACTGCAGATTGTGTCATCCAATGCATTTTTAGGAAAAATCAAAGATAATGACTGAATGAAGCTGGTTAGCTGGTAAATTTGTATGTTTTAATTATTACTATTCTAAACATGGAAAATAGTAATATTAAAGAATTTGTACATTTGTGATGAGTACACTATGATGGACTTTTTACTGAGATTTATCATACTTGAGGTTTCACATACTGAGCAAAAACTTATGCTCATGTACTTATCAGAGTCCTACAAACACAGCACAAAATCCAAGTATTAGAAGAGTTTTGAGGAAAGAGCACAAATCCTAATTAACCAGGTTCCATTATTAGAAAATGAAGCCTTATTAACTTGATGATCATGCAGTCTATATACAATTACTCTGAAAAGAGCATGTAGCTTTAGTAGTCCGTCTTGCTAAACACAATCTAAAGTCTTATTAAACAGAGCATAAGTGTGTGTGCTGTTTTTTCTGATTAATATTCCTTAATGAGAGTTTGAACAAGGGGGAGTGCTGGTATTCACGAGATGAATGTGCCCGTAAATAGAGGCCCAATTTAGCTTCACACTCCCAATTTTTTCCACAATATGACTGATTTTCCTCTTCCAAGGTGTGCCCAAAGAGAGTGAGAGAACAAGAGTGGATATGAGAACAAGAAGGAACGATCAGAGTATGAAAACACAGTGTGACTGATTATGTGTTTGTGCGTGTGTTGAATCTCTATTGTTTGATGGATTAGAATGACTCAGGACAGCGATGGGAAAATAAAAATGATATTTGTCATTTTTACAGGTGGTGTGTTGCCAGATCTTCTCTAAATCAGCCATCTTTGTGAACATCTGTTCATATTCTCTAGAGGACATCTAGGGTAAAGAAAAAGATAGATGTGTCTGTATAGATATAGTCTATGTTCAGGATGAAATACTAGTGTGAAGCTTGCTGCACAGACAAGCCTGTAGTCTATAGTCGTATTCAAAATGAATAATTTACTAATGTATCTTCGAATACACATATATGTATATATTTTGTTAAATTATGTTAATATATTTGTATGTAATATATATAGAAGCATCATGATATAGTTTAATAATATATTAATCTTTTTCATTGTCATGAATATAAAGTCACAGTACAAGAATCTAAAAATGCTCATTATCTAAAAACTCTAAATCTAATTGCCACTATGCAAAATATACTTTATGTTTCCCTTTTTCTTGGGGTGTAAATTAAGCAGGAACTGGAACTTACTGTTCATTCATCAAGCTGGAAATGAAAGGTCAGGTCACTGCTTTGCAGGATACTTAATTCCACATACAGTAGTGTTCCCTGGTTGTATGTTGCAAATCAGACAAAAGCAATCGCTTGACCGAGTAATCAATGCGTATGGAATTGCAGGGTACATTCTGCATGAATGGAACAAGCAGTGTGGTAATTTGTGAATATTCCCTGTGTGCGATAGAGAGAAATTCGATACTTGCCGTATTGGGGTGAATGGCACCAAGACTGCTGCTGTGTGGAACTCTGTTTGTAGAACTGTTTCGACTGAGCGAATGGGAGCGACATGCCGTTTGGGGTCGAATCGGGGTCATCTGCGTCATGGTTGCTGCTGTTTGAGTGGCCGTAGTCGATGCATTAGCCATGTGAGTGGCTGTTTTTGGCCGTCTGGTCTCATTGGTAGGAGACTGCGCAGTCAGAGAGGATATGGAGCGCGGACAGGACATGGAGCGACGGATGAGCCCAGAAAGATTGGGCGAGGAGGAAGGACCTCGGATTGGTTTAGGGGCAGGTTTCCAATGAACACGACCTGAAACAAAGAACTAAAGCATTTGACTTCCATTTAAAACATACTCACACACACTCTTGGAAATTAAGTCTAGCATCTGAAATCTAATAACCAATAAAAAAGTTTTTAATTAATCACCTCACCAATATCCTGCAGGCCTGAATGGCTGTCAGGTTTCCAACTCAGGCCAGACAGTGAATTGAAACACACATACAGACAAATCTATGATTTTGAATGACCTCCAGTTTGTGAGCTAGCCAGCGGCATCACCGCTTCATCCGTGAATCTTGAGGGAAGAAGTTGCCAAATGCGGTATTATAGCAGCTTAGCTCGGACTATCGCAGATGGCCTCAGGCTAGTGTGGGGCAAAGGGGGCAAACAATGTCACCCCAGAATGGCCCAAAGCCCCCTCCGGCAGCAACCCAATCACCAGCGACCCTTTGCACACCAAATAAACCTGTCAGCTTGTTGCTTTGTCCCTCTTTCAGTGGCTAATGGAAAAGGCATGGCTTTGACTGTGTCAGGCCCGAATAATCAATACACTGCACAATCTATGGCACTTTCCAAAAATAGGGTACCAACTAGTGCTCCATTACTGAACTATCTAATAAAATTATCATAGCATAACATTTTGGCTTTTCTGAATCTATTACCGCTTGTTCCCAATAATAAAACTAAATTAAAATATAACCTGTTAAACTAACTGTTAAAATTATTATAGAAAAAGTGCTGTTAATTATTAAATTATGTTAATTACCAGAAACATTATATTTAGCTGTGTCCCACATTTTCTGGACAAGCCTGTACATGATTTTCCTCCCGTTAAAATATTAGATAAAACCGTGAAACTCAAGTTAAGCAAGAACATTTTTACTCTTTTAGTGCAATTAAATCGCTTACATTGTAGTTATTTAATCTTGGCTTAAACATTGTAATGCAATTTAAATTGGTTTGTTAATTGTTTATAGCAAAAAAATTTATAAATCAATCATAACAACTCTCGGATGATTTTGGCATGCTGATGGATATGACAATGTTAATGTATTTGGATTAGGTGAAACAGATCTGCTATGCTGCTGCTGAATTTCTGCTGCTGTTGGATATTGCTGTAGTTGTAGATTATCGTTGTTGCTGCTGCAAGCAAGTACAGGAACTTGCTACTGGCAATGCATATGTTGATACAGTGCCATGAGTATTTATGAAATACTGCTGCTGCACAAATAGCATATGAAAAATAACCTGCAGCAGATCTATACAGGTGAAGCAGGGAAGGATGGAGGGTTTCAGAGAAAGTCTGAAAGCGCGCTACAGGAATCTTAAGTGAATTCTAGCCAGCCATATAAATGCAAAGTAGCAAGCTCACTGCATATGCAGAATGAACCAATCAACTTGTGCTAAGTTGTTGAACCCTCTGTATCATTAGTTACGTTAACAACCTATCAGTAATCTAGAGTCTCTTGACTGAATTATATAGTTTTAAAATGTTTTTAGATATTTCTTCAATTTACGTAAAAACTCAAGCCTTTTTTAACCATATTTGTGAAAAACATCACATAGAGGAATAGTCAAAAAAACTAAGCAAATTAGTACAGTTAAATAGTTACAGTTATATATACACATGTATAAAAAGACCATGCACAGGATGCTGGACCCCAAAGGAACACTCTGCTTCCAAAAAAACTCCTATATTTTAAAACAAACATTTTTCGAGGCTTGTTTGCACAGTTTTCAAGGTACGCCAGAAGTACTCTTCTGAACTTCTCCCCAACCTGTGCTTTCCTCAAGCTGAGCGTCCAGTCTCCCTTTAAACCAGCAGACTGAAACATCAGAAAAGCTCATTAAAGCTGCAGCGCATGAGAGCCAAGGGACCTCTCATGACATCACCTGCTGCAGTCAGCCAGTCAAATTAAGAGCCACTGCACTAGGCCAGCGAATACTGTGACCCTAATTAAAAAAGATGGATTTTCTCTGTTTCATGTATTAATTAGGTAAACAAATGCATTATAGTAGATTTACATCTGTAATTTAGCTCAGGCTCTGCAAACGGCACTGAAGATTTAATGCGTCTGGCTAGACAAAAGACTGCTTAAAAGTTTAAGCCATAAGCAGCTCTTGCAGTCATCTGGAAATCATCGAGGGACAGATAGCACCTATAAAAGCGGTTCAGCAGCAGAACGTCCCAGAACCTCCCAGTCTACCCTAATAGTCCCAGGTCCCAGGTGATAAATAGCTTTTCCACTGAACAGACCCTTAAAACTGGCTGGTCACGAAGTAGGAACAGATAACGTCAGAGGTCCAGTAGTAAGGTCATTTCTACGCCAAGAAAAGTTCTCAAAACATCAACACTGATGCAAAACAAAACTAAATAACTCCCATTACAATTATTCAAGTTTTCTATCCTATTAAGTGTTTCTACTTCTGACAGCTGCATCAAAATGTTTGTGATAGGTTTTTTTTTCAAAATTAAGATGGATTTTCAAAATTGTTCAAGATTTCTGCATTAATTTTTACAATTTTGTTTTTAAAATACTTTTTGTATTATTGTAAAAAAAAGGTTTTACAGTTTTTTTGCAACATTGTGACTCTGGACCACTTTATATTGGGACAATAGAACAATATTTAGTCGAGATACAATCATTTGAATATCTGGAATTTGCTGATTTTCTAACTGATTTAGTACTGGCTGCGGATAAAGTCTTAATTCTTGCCGATTTTAATATCCATGTTATAATGAAAAGATGCATAAGAATTAACATTCTTAGACATTCTGAACTCCACTGGTGTTAGACAACACATGTCAGGACCTACTCATTGTCGAAATCGTACTCTAGATTTGAAAACATAACAATTTTTTTTTGGCCCCAACATTAGTAAGTAAAACTTTACAATCTACTGAACATCTTTCTTCCAGATTGGGCACTGGAATAATTTTTGAGAAAAAAAGTACCAACACCCAGACCCCTTTCTTTTATGGGCCCAGGGAAAGAACTCACTGGAGCGTTCTGGACGATTGACTTTCTCTTGCGTGATGCTGCTGCTCTCATCTTCTCCGTCAGCGTCGGAACCAGAGCTGCTGTCGCTGCAGCTGGCCGAAGACTCCTCAGGCTCCCTGTGCCCTCTGGGCGTCGGGCTGCTCTCAGGCATGGATGACAGGACCTACAGACAAACAATCACATAAACACACCCGCAGGGACAGATGATGAGAGAAGATCCTAGAAAGATGTCAGTTCTTGAGCTCCAATTAACGCTTGCCACTGACGGCAGAACGGAAGGGAGGCAGTGATACATGCCTGACGCACCAAGTCTTGATTAATGTCACTGCAGAAACATGTTCATTTGGACTGAAACACACACACACTGCATGTCAGGGGAACTAATCTGTTATGTCCTTCAAGAAGTATTGAACGAGGAATCGAATATCTGTCCGACACTTGGGAAGTACTGACTATTAGCCTTCTGAATGCACTAATTTCACCTTTTCAACTCCAATTTAACTCAAAGGTCTGTCTAAATTAACACTGTGGACATAATCTCCAGCTGACTTTTGAAAGAATTTAGAGAGATCCTGCTATTAAGAGGAACCGTTTGTGACAGCTTAGGTGCTTGATTTCTGTCCTGTCAAATAATTCCAAATGGCCCTGTAATGGCACAGTGTTTCAATGCTTCAGAGCAGATACTGCTGAAATGAAACCTACATACTGCTAAGTCGAAAGTGAACCAATTAATATTATTTCATGTCATACAGTGTCTGTAACTGTCTGTAACATCTCTATAAGGGCATCTCATGAAAATTAATCATGGAATGTCATGCCTGGTTCATAATTCACCTCAGAAATAAAAGATACATTTTTAAAAACATTTTTGTTGTGGTTATGAAGGCAAAGGCCCAATAATTGTGAAGTAAACTTTCAAGACAGACCTATCATGAGAAGCAGCTGGTTTATTAAGTTATGTTGGCTGCTATTACTGCTGAACATGACTTTAATTTATGCTTTAATGTAAAATAAAAACAGGCTTTAGAGCATGACAGAACAGGAAAATTTGTTTTTAATGACATATGGCCTGACATCTCATCTAGCCACAGTTCAGTGTTGTTCTACTGATGCTCCTTGCACATGCACCTGTGCACTTGTTGACTAGGGCCTTTCACTGAGATGTTCTGTTTGGTGTTGACTGTTCTGTGTCTAAACAAAAAAATAAAATCCGTTTCGAGTGTAACTTAAGTGTTATTTAACTGTATTAAATGTTTTTTGCGCCGTTAAATTAGAAAACATGTTAACGCTAAGACACTAATTATGATGGCAATAGTTTGCATTTACAGTATATATACCTTATATCTTTTACTATATACCTTAGGTCCTTTTTGTTTGGAGGTTTTTCCCATTAGTTTCTCATCATCCAGTTCACACTGCTCCAGGAGGTCTAGGATATCTTCCTCCTGCAGAACAAAACACAAACAACCTTTTTTAACCCTTTTGTGTGGATATGCACTTAAATGAATACATTTTTACACTTCACATGTAATTTTACTGCATATCAAAAGGAAATATGTGAAGTACAAGTTCACTAAATTTCTCTTTGCTAATTTTACTGCATATCAAAAGGAAATATGTGAAGTACAAGTTCAGTACATTTCCATGAATCAGTTTATATATGTATTATATATTATATAATTTCTTTTATTATTTAAATGTATCTATTTAATAATTGACCAAATAATTAATATATCACCTTAAAAGTAGCATATTATAAGCATATAATTATTTTAGCTCTTTTCTTGACATATGCCAACTCACTCAAAACAAAATCAAAAACAATAATGTAATTTTAGTGAGGTCTCTTAATTCCAAAACATTTTAAGCACATTATTATCTTGTCTAAACTATGAGTAATTTTGGGGGGAGGAATCTAAATCAAAACAGTATGCTGCATGACACCTAAACAATTTCTTGGCATAAATCAAAGCCATATGTTTAGAACAAGTTCAGGAATCCATCTGGAATATGAATCAACCTCATTCCTTCTTACAAGTCACTGCATCTGAACCACACTTTGAGTTTAGCACATCATAATCTATGTAGAATTTCTTCTTGTCAGTTCTTTCAAATAAAGCACTCTGTTGTTGACTTTGAAGTATGGGGTCAGTGCACAGTTCACATGAGAAAAGCGTTCATAAAGACTCCAAAATTACAATTTCTTGGTATTACAAATTACACACGACCAATTCTTTTTCCATTATATTTTAAGAATCGCAGACAATACAACACCAGCTAATTTGAACACTGTAAAACTCATTATCAGTATGATTCAGTATAATTAATAATACAGATTCCAATTATAGTATAAAACGTGTTATAATAAAAATGGCAATGATTCCAGCGATCTTTAAATTATGTATTTCACTTCCACAACAGTGGCACATTCACTCTGACTGCTGCTTGAGCTTCCTGCAGATTCCTTTATGATCCCCTGGAGTTTAGTCGAGTCTTCCTGAAACTCAGCTTGCACTCTCCTATTGGGATGAATTTGATGGGACAGAACAGCCTGTACAGACTGAAAGTAGTCTGAAACAATTGTTACGTACAATAGTGGACTTAAAATATCTTGAAAATTGCTTTTTCGACTCATAAGACATTGCAATTTTTCTTTTGGAGGTGGCTCAAGCAGGTCTTTTAATATTGCCATGGCGTACTTTAATGCTTATGGACAAGATGTGTTTGTTTAGCTTTTTAGGTTGTGTCACCTTTTTTCTTATCATCTAATGTTCACTTGATTCCACCTAACTGATGTATTTGATCATAATTTGAGTCATTGATGTAGTCATAAATACTATATTTTTTTTTCAACTATTAACACTGCTTAAATGCCAATCTAATTTATGTTTAATTTATAACAGAACAGTTTTAATCACTTTTTACCTATCCTATAGATTTTTTTTAAAAATCTATAGGATATATATATATTACATTTAACTTTTAATATTAATAATATTTCAGTAATTTCACTTTTACGGATATTATTAGACTGATAATCCAAATTAAATTCTAGTGCAAACAAAATGCCTTAATGTTTGTCAGCTGGATCGTACAAATAAATGTAGCAGCCTTCAAAACAGAGATTGGACTAATGACAGTACTTCAGATAAGAAAAGAGCAGAAGAGCAGTCGTAAAACAAGCACTAAATGTATTTGGGTGAAGATTGAATCATCGTAGTCTCAAGAATTTAATCAATATTGTTTTAAATTTGCTTCAACATATTTTCTTTTTTCCCTCAAAACCGTAAGATGTGTGTTTCACGGACTCTGATGTTTCTCCATTACAAATGTCGCATGCTTTTCAAGCAGAAACATTATCCCAGCTGTAACTCAATAATCCAGGCATTGATCTGTTGTTCTGGCTCAGATGGAGAGAGATTTTAAGTGCATTAAAATCTGTTCTTTTGCTCATCGCCGCCTTCCATTTTTCCCCAAACACACAGTAAGTCTCATTGTTTAGGCAGTCAGTGAAGAGAAAAAAAGGCAGAAAAAACCTCACACTTTGACTGCAGGTGACAAGTCAATATTTGCCAGTGTTTGCTACAGTTAGATTGTTATGAAATTTGTTTTCATTGCTTTGATTTGGGCGCCAAACTCGCAAAGTCGATTTTAGGATAATTTTGTGTGTCGGGGCACAGACATAAGGACATAAGAACATTTTTGTGACAGGTGTGTGTCTAATACAGAGGACGCATTTCCAACAAGAGATTTCATTTTGTTATCGCACGTTACAATAAGTGGCAATCAGGTGCTGGAACTTCTCATTGTTAATGTTTTACCCAGTGCATGCTGCAGATGTGGAAAGCAAGTAAACAACAGAGCCATGTTCTCTCCTGTCGCAGCTTCTCTTCACATCTATTCACAGCTTGCTATGTATTCTAGAGGTATCGCAAAACAAAATTCAAACAAATACATTACATTGACTGATGTACAGAAGAAATGTTGGTATTAACATAAAATGTTATTTTCTGCATGGATTAACCATCTGGTCACATTCAATGCAAAAACATAACCACTAGAGAAATTTACTGAGGTTAAATAAAAAGAAATATGATTTCTTTTTTTTAGATATTTTTTTAAAATGCAAATAATAATTTATTATGTATTATTTATTATAAGTTAAACTACTTATTTTTACATTTACTAATCATCCTAAGACTTTTGTTTATTTTCAAAACACAAATGATATATATTTTTTAGAATATATATTATTAAATAAATCTTTACACAAAACATTTATATATAAAATTGCAATAAAAAGACATTGTGGCGTAATCAATATGAATTGTATAGTTTATTTCCACTTTTATTTTAAGTAAGCTATCCTAAGTATTTATGTATGCCATGTATTTATCTACAAAAAACTAGAAAATTCAGTGTCAGATATATGCATTTATGACACTACAATTTATTGTTTATTATATATTAAGTATTTAGGACATCATTATTATTATAAGACACTATTTCCCTGTTTAATACTGTAAAGCTGCTTTGAAACAATGTGCATTGTAAAAGCACTGTAAACTGGTAACTTAACATTTTAAATCCTGATATCTGATGTTTTTTGTAATTAAAAGTAATAAATTAAAAATAATATTATATAAACCTAACTTATCATCAGCGGACCTGTTCCCACAAATGTTTTATACAATATCACTTAACAATACTACAAATATGAATTTTTGACATTGTTAAGTTTTTCACCCTCTCTGTGACCCTTGGCATTAACCAGACCTTTTTTTTGATGCTGTGCTTTTAAGATGTAAATGCGTCTTTGCATGTGAAATGAGTAACTGTGCTTTGCTGCGAGCTGTGAGCTTTCTTTCAGGTCCAGTATAGTGCTGCCGTATCTTTCAAAAACAGCCTTTTTGCACCAACTGCATTACATTGTGACAGCTGAAGAGCAATCCAAACTAAATGTGTATGCTTATTTCACTTCAAAAGGGTTTGTGAGTGTTTATTTTGCTTCGAAATTCTGACCACTATTCACTAAGTTTGAAAAAAACAGATATTTTTTTAAAGATCCAGTTGTTTTTGTCTGAAAGAAGAGAGTCTTACACACCCAGGATGGCTTGGGGCTGAGTAATTCATGGGGTAATTTTCATTTTTTAATAAACTATCCCTTTAAGAATATACAAAGTGACAAGTGCTACACAGAGTTTCCCTGCAGTTTAATCTTGTTGGTCGTTTTCCTAGTGTTTAGTTGTAATAGTATTTATTCTGCTATCTTACTTTTACTCACACATGATGTAGTAGGTCAGCTTTCCAAACATCAAATATGTAATTTAACATGTAAATTTGGCCAGTGATTGTAATCCAGGTGATTGTTGAAAAAGCCATTTTGGCAGCAACGGTGAAGAGTAATGTGATTACTGTTTCGACAGAATAATTAGTAAATAATTCCCCTAGAAAAGTAATTAGCAATTAGTAATGACTTATTTTGAGTAACTTTGCCAACTCTTTGTAAATCTGTGAGGGGTAGACAGGCCTAGACTAATGTTAAAAGCTCAGGGTTGCTAAAAAACTGAAGCGACATTAACAAACTGACAGACAGGAAGGTCAAAGACCACATGGTAATGGCACAAACTCTGGCTTTTGAATCTTTCCCAAATAAGCCAGACACCAGCGCCATAGGAAACGGCTCATGCGCTCCCCTGCCATATCAGCAGACGGCTCACGGCTCAAAACTACAACCTGCCTAACAACCATCTCCATTCAAACTCATGCGCAACCCCACTCCAAAGTCAGATTTCAGATTCCATCAATGTGAGCTATGAGGACGAAACCTTTCCAACAATATGCCACATTCATATGCATGGGTACACAGATCCGGCCTTGAAAATCCCTGTAAAATGAACATCCAGAGGTTTCGGGGAGGTTGCGCAGCACAATAATGAACTCCAGCCGAATAGAATCTTAAAACAGAGGCTTTTGTAAAAACAAAAAAGAAAAAACTGCAGATATGCAGTAGGAAAATTTGTATATAAAGCTAATGAAGCTTTTAAAGCATTACATATTACACATTAGGTATTACAACAATAACAATGTCACCCTTCTTTTATTTACTATGGTAAAATTAATGATTTGTATGAATGATTGAAAATATGCATATATCCATACAAAATAAATGGCACCCAATGCATTTAAAAGAAAAACAAAGTAGGTTTTCAAGAGCTAATCCACATAAATAATTTTCATTTCAGCATGGTCGAAACTCCATGCAGCTTCCACCGCTTATCATTTGTTGGAGATATATTTTATAACAGTTTATTTATATAAGCTTCACAGACCAACTTTATTCTTATTTTACATTTTATTTAAATGCTTCTATGTTTGTTTTTCACTGAGGCTTTCTATAGATCGTCACTGTTTTTGTACCACATAAATTGCAGTTGACAATTTTTTTAAAAAGCGGTAATGTCGCCAACTACGTTTCCAAAAGTAGCAAGTTTGAAAAAGTCTCTGAGCCTATAGTAATAGCAACCTCTGTTTAACAAGCCACGTGGTATTATTCATGTCCATAGCTCAAACGGTTTGTTTAAATCCCTAACCCTATGAATGAGCAATGTGGATGGCTGCCTTAAACTGCCCTAATGAAAACCAGATGGCCACAACAAGAGTTAGGAAGTAAAATACACTTCAACATTTCTTATTTTAAATGCAAAAGAGCGAGTAGAAAAAGCAGCAGTGAGGGGAGAGAAAGAAGGAAAAAGAGCAAAAGATTGTTCAGTTGCGTCTCAGGTACATGCCTTCATTCGTTTCAGTGGATTATTCATTTCCTTTTGAAGTGAAGCTGCTCGCCCAGCAAGGAATGTCTGAAATGCAGCTGAAAGGAGACTCTCATATTTCTCCAAGAGCAGCTTGTCATCTGGGGGGTAAATACATCTGTATGGAGAGAGGGGGAGAGAGAGAGTTTTATCTGATTATCTGATTTAACAGCCTGGTCTGCCTGCTTTTCTAATCACTTAAACAAACCTCAATCGTTCTTTTCACACATGCATTTGTCCCCTAATGCTGTGTATATACTTTGATTAATAAACTTGTCTTTATATTAGACGTTAAGACTAAACAAAAGTCAGAGACGTCTAAACCTTTGTCTATATCTGTGTGATGGATCTTCAGATCAGCACCATATTGGGTCTGGGATATAATCAAAACCAGCAACTGGCTAAGGTTCAGGACATGAGATGACGACCTGCTATGATAAAATTATGCAAACGAAACCCTGAAATGTATTAACATTATTGGGAACTCTGTACATTTGAGCAATATATTTTTATAGTATGTATTAATCTTTAGAAACATTAGCTCATAAGAACACAGGTCTATTAAATAACATTACCAGATACAACTTTTGAAATAATATAATGTACTAAATGTTTTTTAACTGCAGGGAATTTTAAGTTATAAAAATAACTAAATTTGTGTTCATATAACGAGTGAAGGTTTGGTTTGGAATGGCATGAAGGTCAGCAATTAATGATTAATTATTTTGGGGGGAATTAACCATTTAACTAATATTAATACATTTTTCATAAATATTTTTCATTGTTAGTTAATGTTGTATAAATAACATTAGCAGTGTGTTTTACAGGTTTGGATTAAACAGATACTGTGATAAATATTGTATTAGTATTAGCTATTTAAAATATGACAAATCTATTTGACTGGATAGCCACTTGACATCAACAACAAAATGTGTGGAAAGTATTTTGCCTCCCATTAAAAGTTGATAATCTAAGCCATAATGTAGAGTCAAGATGAACTTTTACCATCCAGAATTGGTTTATTTAAAAATAATTATTGTCAGAATGCAAGAATTATACTGCTTATTATATTGAAAACTTACCAAATAAATAAATTAAGAATATTAAAATGCAGAATGCAGCATTTGACCAACCAGCATAAAGTATTCCAGAAAACAGTGTAATAGCATTTATTTTGGTATCATAACTTCACTATGTAGTGAATTTGTTATTTTGCATTCAGTCTGACCCAACATTTGAGAAGCACTGACCAAAATAATGGTGGCACCTCAATCTAAATAAAAAGTCAAGGTGAAGCGAGAACTATATTTCAGCCTGATAATCTAAAACTCACTTGGCGTGTGACATTTAAAATGGCTCTTTTGGATTTCGGCTTCAACATAATCAAAAGCTCAAGTAAATGTAAATGTTCAGATCAGACGATAAACCGCCCCAAATCCATTAAGAGCTACAAGCATGATGGACAAACTTATGTGGGAGAAGTAATCTAGTAAGAGTAAGTGGGCTTAGTCTTCAGCATATGGCACATGTTAAAATCTGGGTCTGACCCACAAACCTCAAACACTTTTTTTTCATGTTTCAGCATCTTTTGGGGTGTTTTTATTTAGAGTTGAACAGAACAGCAGTTACAGACATAGGCATAAAATGACCTATTTAGGAAGAGGCATTCGTTTCGTATTCCTCCTCTGAGGCTCTGACGTGGAGGCTCCATATTAAGAAGCGATTTGTTGCAATTACAAAGTGACTGCATTTTTTTTCTGAGTAAAAAATCACAGCAAGATGCTAAATGCTGCTACATTTCTCTATGAAGAAGCCACTGTCAGAGCTTCTATAGTAAATACAAAAGGTTAGTTAAGATGCTTGCGTAAAGAGTTCAGGTTAATCAAGTCTTAATGGCAGGTCTTTATGTGGCAGATCTTAGTCTGCATTTGAATGTAACAAATTACAAAAGTAATAAAAGTTGAGGCATTTGGCTGCTGACGCATTTGGCATCTTTACAAAACATTAGTAGTCATTAAAGTAGTAACCTGGAGTCATTTAATGTTCTGAAGCAAGCAATCTCTGACAGTTATAGATAAAAATACTGACAACTTTTGGTCCTTCTAGACCAACGGTCTCAAATTGGCAGTCATGAGTGAGGTAGAAAATATATTCTGCAAATAAATTTTTATTTAACTACAATTGTTGTCTATAATTCATTTTGACACCATTTTGGTGTCCATATCTAATAAAAATGTATACATAGAAAGTGTATTACATGCAAGTAAAGTGTCTGCTTTAATGCTTCAAATAACCTTTGTAAAACTAAAATGGGACAATATGGGTAAAAATATTTTCCATTATCATTTAGCATAACAGATATATTTATGTAAAAATAAAACAACCTACTTATTAAGGCCTGTATTTATTAAAACAGATAATATAAAAAGTCATCATACTACATTTTATATATTTTAATTTATAAATAATAATAATAATTCTCAATGACAAATGGGCTAAATCTACTGGTTTGAAGAATAGTGTCAAAGATTGGTAAAGATTTAACATTACAATTAATTAGGTTTGGGGGGGCTAAACTGTCTTCCTTAAATAGAATCTATTAATGACATCTAATTATTCTTAATGATCTGATATGATCTGATATTTTTATTGTTATTTGAACTACTTTTACACTGAATGACATTCTGTAAAAAATTATGTATTTATTTATTTATTTATTTTACAGGAATGAACCACAAATGTAATGTTTTCATGTATATTAATAAACAGAATATTACCCAAACACTGGATTCGAACATGCTTTGGTGCTTTGTTATAACCCTTTTCTGCCTACGAAGGCAGAATATTTCAAGTTCAAGAAACAACTCTTGTCCTTGTTTTGTCCTCACATGAGAGCCTAAGAAATTGTTTCATACTGTCACATTCCAAACCAAGCCACAAGAGACCCCACAGGTGTAAGCGGGCATTCTTACAGGATAACAATCGTCAAAGCGGCTTCCCTACCTGTAGTTCCCCAGGTGCCGCTTTTCGTGCTCATCCCTGGAGACCTGCTTGCGGACTTGAGCCAGTCTTTCTTTCTGAAAACACAACACAAGGTAGAAGCAGGTAGAACAACAAAGAAAAAAGCCTGTTTCTGTTAGTGCTATACTGCAGTGTAATTTAGCCACACAAAACCCAACAACAATAGCACCGAATGACTCGTTTCCCATATTATGAGGCACCTTAATGAAGTCTGAGAGTTAGTGGTGCGAATAACAGCCTCTCCTCTACACTTGTTAATACACCGGGCCCATTCATAATTCATATAGATTTAACTCCCACTGTACCATTTTAATACATCAAAAACTATAATTGTGGAAAGGTCAGCTGGTCAATTTGCAGTGGCGCAGCAGGGTGTCTTCTATAATAGTCACTGATCTCTGCTAAATGCTGGTACAGGCATATTCGCTCAGCCCCCAATCCCCAAATCTCACTCTTCTTTTGCGTCTAGATTTGCCCTTTGAAAATACCACCTACCTGCAGTCATTTCAACCTCATTCATTTCTTCATATAATAAAAAGTTGATCGAAAGACCAATCAAGAACTGGTGCACAAAGCACCTTCTACTTACTGAAAACGTGCTTTTCTGTACATACGCAAAATACGAATATTGCAATAACTTTTGTCTTTTTGGTTTTGGAGTTCTAACATTTTTTATCAGTGGTGGGTTACTTTTTCAAATATGCAGTGCAAGTTATTTAGTTTTCCTATTTATTAAACTAAAGTGTGCTTTATGGGAATGACAAAAATTCAACAATTGTATTGCCCAAGCAAATGCAGTGTGGCTGCTTACAAATAGCGCATATATGTATTAACAGAAAGGAAAATAATAAAAATATATAATTACTATTATATAATAAAATAATAAAAATATATGAAGTATTCATAAATAGCATTATATTAATACTTATATAATAAAAAACAATTCAAAAATGAATAATAAAAGTCAAACTTGATAAAAAAAATCATACATAACTCAAAAATGCATTTGAGAGAAAAAAAATTGTGGAAAAACATGGACAATAGTTTTTGAACCCTGTCTCAAGACTATAAATCCATTTCCAATGATCCTAATGTTCCTGTGTCCATTGTACACAATATCATCAAGAGGTTTGCAACCCATGGCACTGTAGCTAACCTCCCTGGATGTGGACAGAAGAGCCAAATTAAAGAAAAAATACAACAAAGGATTGTTCAAATGGTGGATAAAGAACCCTAATTAACTTCAAAACAAATAAAATCTAATCTGCAGTCACAGGGAACAACAGTGGCAGTTCGCACAATCCGTTATCATCTGAATGAAAAGTGACACTATGGTAGGAGACCGAGGAGGACACCACTGCTGAAACAAAGGCATAAAACAGCAAGACTGGGGTTTGCCAAAACTTGAGATAAAACTACAATGCTTCTTTAAACAGATGAGACAAAAGTAGAGCCTTAAAGACATCATGGCACTGTATACAGAAAAAGAAATTAGGCCTTCACAGAAAAGTACACAGGCCCTGCAGTCAAACATGATGGAGGTTTAAAGATGTTTTGGGGTTGCTTTGCTGTTTTTGGTACTGAATGCTTTGACTGTGTGAAAGGTATCATGAAATCTGATAATCAACAAAGAATTTGCATACTATCAGTAAGTAAGTAATGCAATTAGATACTTTTCAATAAAGTAACAAAATATTGTAATGCATAACTATCAAAAGCAACTCCACGCCTCCAGAACACGTATTTCTGTTGATGGAGAAATAAAACAAAATAATTGAGATCTGAATCTTCTTTTTACAGTCATTTTTTATACAGTTGAACCACTGATGGCAGATGGACTAAGTTGATGATGTCTTTTATACTTTTCTGGACGCTGACAGTGAAAATGTTTTAGCAGTCATCTAAAATATCTTAAATTGTGTTCCAAGACAAACAAAGATTTTACAGGTCTGGAACAAAATGAAAGTAAGTAATTACTGAAAAAAAACAATTGGGGGTGGAGTAACCCTTTAAACATGACCTAATGAAATGTCGCTTTCTATTTGCTAAACAGGTCTCACCAGTTCTTCTTTCCTGCGCTCCAGTAGATGACGTTGTCTCTCCCATTCTGATGATCCAGCCGTCAGTTTCCTCATCGATCCCTGTCCATACAGTCGTCGCTGTGCTTCTGCCTTCTGCTGGGCCAAATTCCGTCGTTTATCACTCGCTCTGGGTAAAAAAAAAAAAAAACAATAAAATAAAAGAAAATGTTCGGTAAAGTAACTCCCAACCGAAATCCTGACAGACTCTGAGACTCCATACATCACTCGACCTGACAGCATTCAGCACTTCAAGATTTCATCGCTCACTGGCCCTTCAAATTTGCTGTTGTAAGTGGCCACTCTGGGTCAGTGGGCTCCTGAACCACTGGGGACCCTCTCGTTTTATTGATACAACTTTCACACTTCTGAGTTCTTGTCGCTGAGTTATTGGTTTTGTCCTGCCACTGCTGGGGAAATAACGCAGGAGTTGCCTTGATATGTTACTGGTAAGAACTCAGTTGGATCAGTTGGGACACAGTAAACGTCTGTGGAGACTTCCAAGAAAATCACTGCGACAGAATGGCAGCAATGCATCCTGAAATCTGATCCACTGCTGGATTGAGTTTGTCTGCTGTTGTTTCCTACTATAGGACCATTGTTGGGTCACTCTGGTATGTTTAGTACAAAATGTGGACCTGGGATTTGAAGGCCAGGTCTATGATAATCAATCACAGGAAACACTGTGTCCTGACATACAACACTACACACACAAGCTATCACAGAAACTTATGCAGGTTTGCACAAGTGAACATACACGGCATACCTAAATAAGCACACCCTTTATGTTTAACAAAATGCAATCATACAAAACAGTTTGAAAAAAAATATTATTACTCTCAATATCTACAGTAATACACAAACTGAAACTAACGAGTATTGGAGGATTCTACAACACACTAATAAACATAAAAAAATAAACAATTAGATATAGCAAAATAAATATTATCCATTTATTAGTAGTAAGCACATTAATCACATAAAATGTTTTCTATCTGACCTTACTCTACATTCCTAATTATATCCAATATCTAAACTTACCAACTACCTTACTAAACTTGACTCTTTCAAATGATTTTTATGGGAAGAGAGTATTTAAATGAATCACGAAACAAGATTTACCAAGTTTTGGGCTGTCAGTTTACTGGCATTTGTGCCATTATTTACCAGACAAAAAAACAGAAGCTAAATTGCAGTGCTCTTGCTAGATTGTATTGGTCATTATGGAAATTATGTGACTCTGTCTGCTTTAATGTGTGCCTTTTCAGTAGCACAACCGCAGAACTTCCACTCCCATTGCTGCTTATATGGGATTGCACTCTAATTTGCCCTTTGTTAATTTGCTCACCTTGCTATATCTATAACTTCCAATTCATCACATAACCATTTAAATTTATAACAATTTATAGTAATTTAAATTATAAATTCACATGATATCTCAGCTAATGATGCCACAGAAGAAAGAAACATACTTGAAAAAAAAAAATAATAAAAAAAAATATATATATATATATATATATATATATATATATATATATATTATTTATAAATCAAAAGAAGAACTGAGGGCTTCCTGTGTTACGCCAAGCCAGCAGAGGGAGCTCTTAACTCTGAATGAACTTTAATTGCTTCCTCTGCTACTATTTCCTGTTTGCAGACTATATATTCTGAAGGAGGCATGTAGCATTGAAGTTACTGTAAGCCCTTATTTGTTCTTGCCTTGTTTTCTCTGTTGATATTCTCTGGACTTGACTCTGCCTGACTTTGGTTTTTTAATTGTTTGCTGCCTGACCTGCCCCCTGCTTATTTTTGGATTTTGTTGTTGCTTAACAGAAAGCTACATTGAACCAGGATCCAGCGGCTTTCCACCCAAACCATGGTCAGGTGTGTGCCTGTGGGTTCAGCGTCCATGCTGGGTATTGTGGAGAAAGGGGACACCATATAGACACCTGTAATGGTGGCATTGGCAGCGGAGCCAGTTCACAAAATGGCATCAACACCCTGTCATGCCACGCACCTCAAATCACAGTTCTCAGCCACCATGGATGCCTATCCAGTAATTTAAAGCATTGTGGATGCTGGATTTGATGACACCAGGGCATTCCGAGGGCGTTAGAGACCTCCCCTGTCTGCCAGTCTGCTCCAGAGGTGTCAGCCTCTGCCGTAGAAGCTCCAGAGTGGGTATCAGTTATGGCAAAGCTCTTTGCATGTCCAGTCTCAGCCATGGAGACGGAGTACAAGCCCACAGCTCAAGTATGGCCAGAGAGCTTGCTGATGAATCCTCGCCTTGTCCAGCTCCAGCTGTGAAGGTCGTCAGTCCAGTCCTGCCACATGGAGGCCATCTGTGAACCAGCCAAGTCTCAGTCCTCAGGGCCATGAATGCTCTGTCTATGTTGCCTGTCACTGCTTCTTTCAGGCCCCGGTCCCATGTATGCTGCCCTGGCCAGTCCAGTGCACCCTGGAGGATTCCAGTTTCATCTGCTCTGCCTGTCTTTGTCTTGTCCTTTCTTGGGTTACTACTTGCTCTTAGGTCTCCATTCTGTCTGAACCGCCCTGGTGGTGGTCCGTGCCGTCTGAGCTGTCCTGGTAGGCGTCCAACCCGCCTGCTCCACCCTGGAGAGCTCTTACCTCTGCATGAACTGTGATCGCTTCCTCTGCTACTATGCTACTACTTCCTGTTTGTGGACTATATATTCTGAAGCAGGCTTTTCCCTGGCATGTAGCATTGAAGTCAGCATAAGCCCTTGTTTGTTCTTGCCTTTTTTTCTCTGATATTTTCTGGACTTGACTCTGCCTGACTTTTTTAATTGTTTGCTGCCTGACCCGACCCCTGCTTGTTTTTGGATTTTGTTGTTGCTTTGCCTCTGATATTCCTGTTTGCTGTGTTTAACATGCATTTGGTTAAATAAAAGCCTGCGAATGGATCTGCATGCCTCAGACCCCTCAGTCATAACATCCTGCAAGTTTCTGCTAAAACACTGTAAACAACTCCATTAACACACTCTAATGTTAGTTTTGTAATTTTACTGTTCTGGAAAATAAAATAAAAAAAAACAAGACAATAATAAAAATAAATACAATAGCTCTATTATATCTATAATAACATTCACACAGTGGGGGCAAAAGTAACATTTTTCAGAAATACTTAATTTTAAAAGAATGTTTTGGACAGAATTTTTTTTTTGGTTATTAAGTACCAGGTGATATTTTGTACAAATGTAGAATGACTTCAGTATAATTTCACTTTCAATGTAAGTACATTGTTATTTTCAACCCCATCAGTAGGGGCGAAAGTAACACACAATACAAGTTAGATTTAAATTTTTGTTTTAGTTATGATTAATTAAATACATCTGACTATGACCTTGTTAATATGTTAAAGTTTGCATTCTGAGTGTGCTGTCATAGCTTGGAATGCAAATATAGTCAGGGCTCTGAGAAAATTGTTTTGTTACTTTCGCCCTGGTTCTCCCCTATTCAAATTGGGCTCTGTGTTGCATTTATTTGTAAAGAAAAAATCAAAAATGTTTTCTTTACTAACTTCTGAAGTTATATTTCGCTTTGTTGGTATGATTTTTGCTAAAAACTGTTCAATGTCAACTATTCAGGGGTCATCGGATGCCCGTATTTTATTAGTTGATATAATTTTTTAGGGTTTTAATGAAAGGTTTGGTAAAATTTTCTCAATGGCAGTGTAAAGAACACTGCAAGCCGTTATAGTCCATATTACTACAAAACTTGCTAACTAGCAAATTATTATGAGACCTTCATATATATATATATATATATATATATATATATATATATATATATATATATATATATATATATATATTTTTTTTATATATATATTTTGTTGTTTTGTTTTGGGTTTTTTGGATAATTTTGGCTTAAGCAGTGGTGAAAAAATTGCAAAATACATGGGAGGAGAAAAACTATGTGTTTAAATTTGTTTAGCTTTGGTTTGATTCAATCAAACAAAAACACTTCCTTAAACTCACACAAATGCAGCAGTTCCAAAAAAATGACATTGTTTCCAAATCACAAAACAATTGATACATTGTTCAAAATTACGAACAGTATGGGGATATTTTGTGGTTGTCAAATCTTGGTTGCATTTATCCATAGTTAAAAAGCCTGTATAATAATGATTTGATACATCCTCTAAAAATCAGACTCAGTTGTCACTTGTTTTGATAGTTTGTCATGTAAACCTGTGACCTTTAGATATTTTTAAGTGTGGCTTATGTGTCCAAAAATTCTTCTTCCAAATCGAACAGCAGTAGTAAAACCAAGTGCATGAGGACCCATCAAAGACTTTCAAGTAACTTCTTAGTGGAGATCAAGGAATCAATATTTTCTAAAACACTTAAGACTGGTGGACAGCTGGGAATGGAGAGTGAGATTTCTGATTAACTCTTTCTTTCTCTTTCTAATGGGACCCTGGAGAGAGTATTGCTTCATACCTGATGTTGAGCAGTTTCAGGGCGTTGAGCAAAACCCCCTTCTTCACATCGTAATCAATCTTTTGATCTGTCCCAAAACTCGGGGCACGATTGATCTGTAGAGGGAAAAAAAGAAATGTTTTTGTTTTCATATTGTTTTCTTTTTTATTATTATTATTTAATCAAAAACCTGAAGCAATATTCATCTTCTAAGGAAGACTGAGAAGCCACATATAAGCAGTCACCCATTATTGAAATCTCTGGGCATGAACTCTCATAAAAATGGAATCTGGTTTACTGTCCCATTAACCACAACTGCCACTGATGTCAAGAACAATATAGAATGGCTCCAAGTCTACTGAAACTATATGACAGCTTTGTGTTAGAAATCTAAATGTACATCATCATTCACTCTGAATTTTACTTCACAAGGAACTGCTGAGACTGGATCATTTAGTCAGTTACTCAGGAACCTGTTCAGTCTGATTTATGAATGTGTCCTTGTAAACCACCCTAAAAAACTATTGAAAAGGTGGGAACATTCAAAAGAACATATATGCTTACAAATTAGGCCACATTGCTACTTCACATAAACTATTGTATGGTTTAAGTTGACTTGGAATATTGTACGCGTTTTATGTCATGTTTTGTATAATTTTTAAAGCCTGAAAGCTCATTGTAAATCTTCAAATATTGTTCCCCAGAATCAGGAAACTCACACAGGTTTCAGGCAACATGAGAGTGAGTAAATGATGACCTCTATGGAGTGAAGCACTGCATGCTGGTCAAGCGAGACTCAAGTTCAAACAAATGCAACTTTGATCTTGTTTGCTGCTGAGCTTTCAAAGCACAGCCAGCAATTACCAGACAATTGACATGACATATCAGTGCATAGGTGGTGCCATTAAATCAAAACATGGAAGCCTGCATGTCTAGATACATTTGAGTTGTGTGACACAATGTCAAAGTCATATCATAAAAAAAACAAAAGATGGACTCCATAGACCAATTTGGAGTAGAATTCACAGTTCAGTCACTTGAAGTTGTGCGCATTGTAGTGGCAGAAAAACACTTAACAAGTAGAGGGAAAGGGATGACAGAATTGGAATAGATTTTTATAATTGAAATTGGATTTTGATAAAATAATGTCATCAAAGATGCCATTTGAAGCAAAACGCAGATATTTAAATGGATAGAATATAGATGGAACTTGCTATGATCACCCTATTTTAAAGTGTAAATTTGATACAATAAGTATGCATAATATTCATATATGCAGCTCATAGGGGGCATACTGTAATACTATGAATTACTATTTAAACCTATAATATATTATATAATATTTACCTATTTTATCTCACAATTATGATTTTTTTTTCTCAAATTTAAGTTTTAATATTATAATAATGACTTTATAACTTTATAACTCCCCTCCTAGGATTACCACCTTAACATGGTGGAGGGGTTTGAGTGCCTGAATGACCCTAGGAGCTAGGTTGTCTGGGGCTACAGTATATGCCCCTGGTAGGGTTTCCCAAGGCAAACAGGTCGTAGGTGACAAGTTAGCCAAGCTAGACATGGAGCCATGCCTGCGGGAGGTAGAGAGGTACTGGCTAGAGATAGTCAGGCTCACCTCCACAGCTTGAGCTCTGGAACCCATCTTCTCGAAAGGGGTTGGACTCTTCCCTACTCTGGTGTTGCCCGCAGTGAGAGGCAGCGGGCTGATGTGGGCTTGCTCATAGCCCCCCAGCTTAGCCACCATGTGTTGGAGTTTACCCCGGTGAGCGAGAGGGTCACCTACCTGCACCTTCGGGTTGGGGGGAGGACTCTCACTGTCATTTGTGCCTACGGGCTGAATGGCAGTGTATAGTACCCGGCCTTCTTGGAGTCCTTGGGAGGGGTGCTGGAAAGTGCTCCGACCGGGAACTCTATTGTCCTGCTGGGGGACTTCAACGCTCACGTTGGTGATGCTAGAGACACCTGGAGGAGCGTAATTGGGAGGAACTAAACCTGATCTAAACCAGAGTGGTGCTCTGTTGTTGGAATTCTGTGCTAGTCACGGTCTGTCCATAATGAACACCAAGTTCAGGCATAAGGGTGTCCACCAGTACACGTGGCACCAGAACACCCACCGGACAGACTCGACAGGCCCAAACATACCGTGAGGGTCTGTTGGGAATGTTTGGCGGAGACCCCTGTTAGGGAGATCTTCAACTCCCGTCTCCGGCATAACTTTGACCAGATCCCGAGGGAGGCTGGAGACATTGAGTCAGAGTGGACTATGTTCTCTACCTCTATTGTCGACGTGGCCGTCCGTAACTGTGACCGTAAAGTCTCCGTTGCATGTTGTGGCGGCAACAACCCAAACCCGTTGGTGGACACCAGAAGTAAGGGATGCCATCTAGCTGAGTCCTATCGGGCCTGGTTAGTTTGTGGGACTCCTGAGGCAGCTGACAGGAATCGGTGGGCCAAGCGGACCGCTGCCTGAGATGTTGTGCAGGCAAAAACTTGGGTATGGGAGGAGTTCGGTGAGGCCATGGAAAAGGACTCAGGATGTTGTGGGACTGTCTTGGCTGACACGCCTCTACAGCATCGCGTGGACGTGGGGGACAGTACCTCTGTACTGGCAGACCGGGCTTGTGGTTCTTTTTAAGAAGGGGGACCGGAGGGTGTGCTCAAACTATAGGGGGATCACACTCCTCAGCCTCCCTGGGAAAGTCCAGGGTACTGGAGAGGAGAATTCGTCCGATAGTTGAACCTCAGCTTCGAGAGGAGCAATGCAGGTTTCGTCCTGGACGTGGAACACTGGACCAGCTCTATACCCTCTTCAGTATACTGGAGGGTTCCTGGGAGTTTGCCCAATCGGTATCTTGAGGTCTTGTTCACGAGTGAGGGAAGGATGGAATGAGAGATCGACAGACGGATCAGTGCAGCTTCTGCAGTAATGCGGGCATTGTACTGTTCTGTCATGGTGAAGAAAGAGCTGGGCCACAAGGCGAAGCTCTCGATCTTGAAGCTGTCAATCTTCATTCCTACTCTCACCTATGGTCATGAGCTTTGGGTCATGACCAAAAGGATGAGATCCCAGATACAAGCGGCCAAAACGAGTTTCCTCTGTAGGGTGGCTGGGTGCTCCCTTAGAGATAGGGTGAGGAGCTCAATCACTCGGGAGGAACTCGGAGTAGTCCCGCTGCTCCTCCACATCGAGAGAGGCCAGCTGAGGTGGCCCAGGCATCTGTTCCGGATGCCTCCTGGACGCCTCCCAATGGAGGTGTTCCAGGCATGTCTCACCAGGAGGAGGCCCCGGGAAAGACCTAGGACACAATGGAGGGACTATGTCTCTCGGCTGGCCTGGGAGTGCCTCTGTGTTCCATCGGAAGAGCTGGAGGAAGTGTCTGGGATGAGGAAAGTCTGGGTGTCCCTGCTTAGACTGTTGGTCTGGATTTAGCATTAAATTGAAAAATGTTTTGGATTGCCACTAAATGCCACTTCTGGAGCTGTAAAAATAGTAATAACCCAGTAATGTCTGCACACAAAGCAGCACTGTGCTCACAAACAAAGCTTTATCATACATTACAGGCATGATGAAAAGATAAGGAGACCAATCACCGCCGATTAGCGCACAATCAATGGGCAAATTGTTATAATAATAATAAGGTATAAATAAACACATTTTATAAGACAGTGAGCGTCTCAGTTATGTATGTAAGCCTCATTCCCTGACGAAGGAAACGGAAACCCTTACGTCGGTGACAAATTGGGATCGCAATTTGATGTTTTTTGACCTTGCATGCATGCCAACCTGTTGTTGGTTGACTATCAAGCCAAATTATGAATAATCATAACCCATAATAGGAGAACTTTAAAATCATTTTCAAATCATTTTCTGCCACCAAATAGGCTCCATCCACAAAAAAAACTGTAAAATCATGATCATTAAGCCTGCATGTTTCTTGGCTTGATTGTTACATGACAAAAAAACAAAACAAACAAAAAAAAAACATCTGTTGTTTTTGTTTTTAAATATGGAGTCTGAATGGAACAAAAAACATTAAGTAAGTGTGATCAGCCAGGCAACAAACCAACTAGTCCATTATGCTGAATGATGCTGGTAGATGCCATCACTTGAATGGCAAAATCGTTCCTTATTTCACATGAGGAATCTATTGAAGTGTGGCCACTCCATGGATCTGTGACAGCTTATTAGAAAAGAAGTCATCACTAAATGCAAAAATATCCTGTGAGCCCTTACATTTTGTCATTACCCAGTGTGATGATCAAGCATTTACATTTTAAATGTTTCATATCAGCTTTGGTTTGCTTTGGCTGGAATAATGGCAAAATCTAAATACATGTAAACCATAGCATTGCATGCTGGTTTACATATTTGTTTGAATTAAATCATTTATAACCATTCAGAATCATTTGAGCAGTTAATTAGAGATAATTGAGCAATAGAATGTCTTTCCGTGCATTAGTATAATCTGTCACATTCCTGCCAACACAAGCTAATTCATCAGATGCCAGAGTTATTTTCTCTGTGGAACTGAAAAAAGAACAGCACAGGAAATGAGATCAGCTTGTGATATCTTCACAATAGTTGTGATGTATGGTAATATTCATTCATAACTTTTATGCTTAGTGCTGCAGTATTTTCCAGAAACTCAATCTTACATTGTTTGTATTGTGGCAAGAGGCAACAGAAAAACTCAAATGTAAATTTGAATGTAATAAAATTTGAATGTATGACCATTAGAAAGAAGTCAGTATATCAGGGGCTTTGATCTTTTTTTCTAAATTTTGTAATAATAACTGTATTTCAGTTTAAGAAACATGTTATAATTTTTTTTAAGTCTCTCGTGATCATTTCAAATGCATATATTTGATAAAAATACAAAGAGCAATATTGTGAATTATTATTACAAATAATAATTTACTGTAGTTTATTCCTGTGATGGCGAAGCTGAATTTACTCCAGTCTTGAGTGCCACATTATCCTTCAAAAATCATTCTAATATATTGATTTGTTAAAAAAAGTAAAGTAAAAAAAATACTTTTATTCAGAAAGGACATGTTCAACTGATCAAAGGTGACAGTAAATACATTTATAATATACAAAAAGTGTCTATAATAATCGATATAAATGCTGTAATAATTTTATAAATGCTGATAACTTTCTGCTTATTACAGAATCATAAAAAATGCATCATGGTTTCCACAAAAAGTACAGATAATACAGATAATAACTTAGAATATAAATAAATCAGCATTTTAGAATGATTTCTAAAGACTAAAGTCTAATGGCTGCTAAAAATTCACCTTTGCCATCACAGGAATAAATTACATTTTAAAATAATTTTCAAAAATAAATTTAAATAATTTTAAACAACATTTTACAATATCACTGTTTTCGCAGCATTCTTTTAAAACCTTAATGACTCCAATCCTCTGATTCATAGGGTATAGTGATAATATCAAATTTTATACAAGAAGTCAGAGTGTTACAGTGGTTGTAGGAAACCATTTGAAAAATAAGTCATATTACTCTCATATGTATCTCAAACAGAAAACACCTTGAAGGAATAATATAATATTAATATAATATTTTTCATTATCACTCAATAGATTTATCTTTATGTGATACTATTATTTTAGCTGTCAGAAATGATATGTTTATAATAAAAAATGTATTAATCATGCAACATGTTTACTTGACAGTTTGGTCAAATAAAGTTTAGTACACATTTTGGTAGCAGTCTCCATTCTCTTAACTAGTTGCTTATTAGCATGCATATTTCTATAATATTAGCCATTTTTTTTGTTGTAATTAAGCACATATTAATGCCTTATTCTACATGACCATATTCTACATCCCTAATCCAACCCAATACTTTAAATTACCAACTACAGTACATTAAGAATTTAAGGAAAAAGTCCTAGTTAATAGTGGATAAGTGTTCCCTATTCTAAAGTGCTATCCATATTATACAGTATATAAACTTTCAAACTTTACCCTTTTGGTATAGAAAGGTCTTTCATACAGTAACTTTTTTATTAAAGGAATATATTTGGAATGACATGAGGTTGAGTAAATGGTGGCAGAATTTTGGAAGAATTTTTCCTTTAGCTACCAACTCAACTCATTTATCAGCAGGTAAGTATCCTGGAGGGTTTTCCTCAAATAAGAATACGCTCTTTTGTATTCCACCCATGACAAACAACAGCAAAAGCATTCGCTCACTCCGATACGGCAAAAATGCATTTTGGGTACAGCTTTGCATATTGTGGTGTGTAAGACGCACAGCATTAGTGCTTCACCGTCAGCACAGACAAACGGTTGGAGAAAGATGGCAGCCACAGAGAGAGATGACAGCAGACACAGCCGCCCCTCACTGGGCTCTTAATAGAGCTGCCCCCTCTCGAATGTTAATCTCCCTCAGAAAGGTGATCGCTTAGGAGAGGACCGTAAGATAATATTTACATCACAACTGAGCGGTGCAGGGGGGTTTGGACTGAATCAATGAATTTACTGTATCAGCCGTAACCTTAGCAGCAGTAGCTGATCCGGCTCACGCTTTCTTGGCTTTCCGAGCTGGGCCACGTCACCCCTCGCTGGGTAGATGCCCCGCAGATGGCCCATTTCACAAAGCAACAAAGACGCCTCATCAAGATCCGCCACGCAGGAGTCCCGCAGATTTAGGATGTCAGCCATGTTTTCAGTCTTTTTCTTCAGAATTCAACACCTTTTGACTATAATCGTTCTGACACAAGTAGATTTTACAAAAGCTCCTCGATGCCATCAAAAGATTTTCCAGATTTTTTATTTACACACCTTCTTTGTGCTTTTACTGAGACTTGCGGTGCAAATGTGGTGTCACACTACAAGGAATCCAGCTGTTTTGAGATTAATGAATCTCTGTCGAGACCCCAGAAAATCACAATTGTGGCTTTGCATCTTCTCTTTCAGCACTGCTACTTGACCAAAAGTCAAAATCTAGCACATGTACACATTTCAAATTTCCCTTTCCCTTTTTGAACATCATGTTTTCATAATTTTGTTGGATAAAGTAAATATTAACTGAAGCAAAATTCATTATAAAAATTGGTAACACTTTATTTGAAGGGCCAGTTCTCACTATTAATAGCGTGCTATCTACCTTATACACTATTAATAAGCAGCAAATTGGCAGTTTATTAAGGCAAAAAACATAATCAGTAGTTAGGGAAATTTAATTGTCCAAAACATACACACTACATACACTATATGGGTCAGAATTCTCCATTTCGGATGTTAAGCAAAGATCATGTTTCATCAAAATATTTTGTACATTTCCTACCGTAAGCACATCACAATGTAATAAGTTATATGCAAGTTGCTAATTTATTATTTATTGAGAATATTGTTTATTTCATTAAAAAAATACCTTTATGACTGGTTTTGTACCAGGGTTTCATTAATACAAATAATAAAATGACAAAAAAAAATAACAATAATAATAATAAATTAAATTAAAATGAGAATTCAAGCAAAAACTCAAATAATATTTAATGATACCAAAATAACACTTGGCTGAATGATCTAACATGGTCTGTATGTCATTGTTTTCTGAACACTCACTCTATCTGCTATTGGTCAGACAAACAGCCAAGATGCTGCAAAATCCAACACTGCTGTGTTTAAACTTTTAAGAGAAATGTCACATTCGCATTTGCGTCTTTAACATACAAAAAGTGCATGCATCTTTAAAAACCAATACACATTTTCTCAAGTGTCATAGGTTTTTCAATTACATTCAGAGAGGTTTGATAAAAAAATGTTCTGCTCATAAAACAAAAAAGCAACACTGATTTTTGGTCATCAAGTTAATCAAGTTAAATCAATACGCTTAATTTCCCTCAATTTTTGTGAAAACAACTCATGCAGTTTAGTAACCTCAAGTAACCTCAAGGTTTTGGTGTATTCATGGCCTGACAGTAATCCAAGAAACCACAGCAAGGGGATTATGATTCCAGTGTGTAATCATTCCAGTGAATATTATGCATTTGAATTACGTTTACTTAGATTTTAATTATTCGCCTTCATGTTGTAATTTATGAAAAATTTGAATATTTCTGATGAGAAAATAAAAATACATTTCTGAACATTTGTGTGTTTTAAATGTTCAGGTGCGATAAAAAAAAAATCTTTGAAATAGAAACATAAAAGTGAGAATAGTTTTAAATAATCAATGTGATATTTGAAATGATGCAAAGTGTGAGATGCATTACTATTCAACAGTACTGAACACGCCATCCCATGCATGCGGGATAAACAACAACATCAGGATAAACAAAACAACACTTGCTGGAATCCTCAGCGCGCTGTACACGCAGGAATACTGATCTGGGTTCTGCTAATGGAGCAGCTGCGGAGAGAGACGTGTGGATCGCATTTCACATCCTTATCAATCACTGTTTTGTTCTTTTGTCGCATTTGGAGAGGCTGCTTCCAGTGGCGAAACCCAATCAGTGTTTCTGTGCGTGTTCAGGGCCAGCCGCTGACCTGAACCCCTATCAGAGATTCCCAAACACACACAGGCTCTCAGACTTCTTAAAATAAACACCTAGGTGATGGAGAGACTTATTGAAACATGAAACAGGCCCATGCTTTGTTTTTGGTTCTTGTTTTTTTTCTGTGAGACTGCATTAAAAATGCTAAGTAATTTAGTTTGTTCAGATATAGACAGATGAATGGATCACTGTAATCATTTTTTAATAAACCTAAAAAGAACAGGACTACAGAGCAACACTGCCACCTAGAGTTTCCACTCACTGAACCAAAGCTTTCATGACTTAATTAAGAGCATAAAAGATCAAATAGAGAAGTGTGACGACTAATGCATGCTATGAAAATCAAATTTAGCCCAACAGTGAATGTGTTAGATATGTATGGGTACATATATAGAAAAGCAGGCTTCTCGTATTATGATGCATGTGTTGCATAATTTATGGTCATCCTGTGAGGAATCTTAAGGAAGTTGGCAGTCTAAAAAATTCTGTTTCATGCATGAATTCCTAATGCACAAAACCAAATTCACAGTGGTTAAAAAAAAAGCATTTGGTAGAATGTAAAAATATTTTTAAACCACAAAATAAACTAAGTGCTTTTAAAGTTAAATAAAGTATCTTCATTATATCCTGTCATAAACTTTAAAATGGCCTGAACAACAAATCTAAATTAAAAGCATGATTAACTCAAAATTCACAGATCCCATTGTTGCTGTTTTTATTATAAACAGAACACAAAATGTAAAAATGTATAGTATCCATCATCATCCAGAAAAAAAATTAAAAATCTGTTTTCATATAAAGCTATCACACCATATAGTCCTTGTATGACAATTATTTTTAACAATTATTAAATTAAAAAATGTAGAATGTAGAGAACAGAAAAAGAATGTAGCAACAGAGAAGCGTTATATATAAGATGAACATGCTTTCGACGATCTTGAGTGTGCAGATGAGCTCTTACAGCTCTACTTGACCCACGATTGGCAAACACTTGACAAGCACTTCCTGTCCCTGGATGCTTGCTGTTTCTCTAATGACTGTCAGAAAACTGACAGCATCAAGGACACAACCTTCACGATAGCTAAACACAAAATGAAGTCAATTTGTTTTATTTTTTTTTCTACCTTTTCGTTATAGCAGGTACAGTCTCCATAAGACTGAACCAACACAGAATCAGAGAGACAGAACAGAAGATTGGTTAAGACCACTGCGAGTGCATTTCTGTTAGTGAAAATGGAACTAAAATACAACCAGCCTCAGTGAGAGTGTGAGGGGGGACAGTAGCTATATACTTTATGTTTATATACAATTGTCCACTGAAATGAGTTAAATCTAAAAAAAGGTCACCTTTTGGACACCTGGACACTTCTTTAAAAATAATTCATAGATAAAGCATCCTATTATTTATGCTCAAAATGCAATTTATTTACATATTTAGTTAAAATGACAAACAAAAAATATATATTTGTAATATACCTTGTCCACTGATGTCACATGCTCTAAATATTTGTAAAATATATTTACTTTCCAATAGATATAGTCCTAAATTACAAATGTATTCCACATTATGGAAGTAAAATTATGAGCAATGTTTTAAACTAAGTTTCATTCACTGCATTACGATAGATTAGGAACCCTTCACCTTTTGCATCATCAGCACATGTATGATTTCATTGCTACTATTTATCTTTATTTACCCAGCATCTTAAATGGATTCTTATTTCTGTGCTTTCAAATCAAATGTCTAATTTATTTGCATAACACTTTACACAATACAAACTAAATATATTTGATAAAGTAACACTTTTTTTAGGGTCTCTTAACTAGTTGCTTATTAGCATGCATATTACTAGTATATTACTAGTATATTAATAGTAATAGCCATTGATTAGTAGTAATTAAGAACATATTAATGCCTTATTCTACAAGACCTTGCTCTAAATTCATAATACCTAAATTAACAGCTACCTTACTAACTTTTTATAAGTAGCAAATTAGCAATTTATTGAGGGAACATTCATAGTAAATAGTGAATAAGTGTTCCCTATTCTAGCATTACCATTAATAGTTAATATTTCTAACAACTGGTTGAGATTCTCTATAAAATACATAAATTAACAGTACTATGTATTGTGGGATTTCCTTCTTAATGAAGGATACATGCAATGCTGCATTTAACTGTAGAAAAGTAGGCAGCATAATGTTGCCACTTACATTTTGAAACAAGCTGCCTTGTCGGAAGCACTCTGTTGTCTTAAAATGCTTTCTAGGTAGGCAGCTCACAAAGTTTTGGAACATAAAATACATGTATGCAGACACTAGTGAAACAGGCAAACAGAACCCATGTTCCCTCTCTCTCTCTCTTTCTCTCTCTCTCTCTCTCTCTGTCTGTCTGTCGCTGTGCCTTTGCATTATTCGTCATGCCAGCTTAACGGCTCCAGTGTGAGCAGTTTCTGGAAAGAAAAGAGGGGGGAAAGACAGAGATGGCCCAGGGGGGGAGTGATATCAATGTTGCGCCACAGCATTTGACTAATGGCTATTCAAGTCCCTCAGATGCTTCTGTCTGACCTGTGGAGTGGACGAACCTTCCCAGCAGCTCTGCGAATGAGCAGCGCCCAGATTAACATGTTAATGATGCGCTCTGCTGAAGACGTGGACAATGGTGCCTCACCACGTCTAGCGGATGATGTGAGGCGAGCTAAAGAGAGTGAGGTTTCTCCGGTTTCCATGTTTGTGTTCCTGCTCGTATCAATGGCTCAAATGTTTTGAATGTCAATGGAAGGAGAATAAAACCCGCAGAGAAGATAAAATCAGTACAAAAGCCTCAGAACATTAGCTGTTCGGCCAGAGCTAAAGTGCTCCTGCAGCCTGCAGTGTGTATTTGTGTGTGTGTGTGTGTGGATGTGTTTGTGTGCTCGAATGAACATGAGCCATCTTAGCTGTGTGTGTCCAAATGTGTGTGTAAAGTGTTTATTTAGCCAATTTGTGTTTTTGAAGGCACATGTGTTTATTATTGTGTGCTTAAAATTGTATGTTAGATCCATTTAGTCACTGCAGTTGTTTTAGTGTATGTGTGTACATTTGAGTGACTTTAGATGGTTTATGTTTGAGAGTGTATATGTTAGTTTTTCTATAACATTTGTTTACATTATTTTAATGGTGTTTTTTTTTACAATGATTGAATGCATATAGCTACTTTAACTGTATTGTAAAGGAAAATGTGTATAAAAAAGTGATTTAAATCTGACCAAACCACATTAGTGAAAATGGTATGAAGTTAATATTTTTCTATTTTATTGTTTATATTTTCACAAATATGCTTTTTAGATATGTATTTCTGTGTAAAACCTAAAAACTAATTTATACTGTGTGATTAAGCATGAATATTGTCACTATATTAAGTATAGTGGTTTAAAATATTATTATGAAACATTATTGTAAACATTTTCTGTTGTAAGTGTTTTCCTTACTGCCAGCAGGGAGTCCCATAGTTTGAAAACCCTTGTGTTCATGTGTGATTTTAACTGTGTGTGTGTGTGTGTGTGTGTGTTTGTGTTTGTGTTAATTATGAGGTATTCAGTTTGCATTAGAATGCTGTTGCGTATTTGAGTATGCTGGTTTTGTGTATTAGTTGAGCAACTGATGTTCATTTGAGGTCCTTCAAAAACACGTTTTAGAGCTCTCAGTAAGGTGTCTGTGTATGTGAGAAGGAAAGAGCTGTCAGTTTAGAGGTATTGTAAAACCCCAGCTGACATTTCAGCCTCATTTGCAAATAAGAGGAAAAGGAAGCTGCAAATAAAATGAAAAACATTTGATAAGCGGTGAAGAAAAAGGAGAATATGACATTTCTCTGTCAGAGTAAGAGGGTACATTTTACTTTTTTGTTGCACTGTGGCAGACACTAAAGTGTCTTGATAAAAGAATCAGAAGACCTGCGGATGCAATGAAAACTGAATAAATTATAATTGTAGATCAATCGTAACAATTTCTGCTTCAAAGAAATAAATTTTATAGAATATCTGATAAGGGTGAGCCATCAAAACAGAAATTAAATAGAGGACGATGGAGTGAGTTGAAAGAATACCGTAGCGGACAATTCCCAATATTTATCCACTAAGATTACGACAGTCAGCTTTGAAACTTTCATAAGAGAACAGACAGCAGAAAATCACACCTCCTGCCTTTCTCTGTCAGACGCTGCAGTGTGGATATGTGTCTTGACTAATCACTTGAAATCGGAAATAAATGTTCGCAAAGTAAATGTAGCGTGAAAAAGAAACAGCTTTTTTTCCCCCTCAGTGAGGAGCTTGTGGGATGTTAATTGATGGGAGTTTGTGGCGGCTGCTAGTAGCACTGAGGGATCATTATCACTGGGGCTGAACGACTGCATCTACCACCACAGTTTGTGTTCTCCTCCCAAAACCTGCAAAGAGACACGAACAGTGCCGAAGAACTGCCGAACGTCCATCAGTCAGCACTAGACCTTCCTAAAACTGTAACAAACTTTCACAATGACTTGACTTAAAACAACAGGGAAAAAATCCACTCTATCTTATCTTATCTACATGCATTGAGCTATGGTGCTTGTGTGGAACATGGAAGTTCAAATATAGCCTGCAACCTGATCCAGTTCCACAAAATTCAGTTAATAAACAGAAAAATGCCACATAAGAAACTAAGCAATTACTCACCTTGTGAAAAACATGCACTTTTTTAAAATTAGAATCCAGCCTGCATCCTGAATCTATTTATTACCTTAATATAAAATTTTCTCCTCTCAATAAAATGTCTAATTTAAGTGGCAAAAAAGCCCAAAGAATAAAGTAAACAATAAAAAATCTTAACCACGAAAGAAACTTCCCTATTGACTTATCATATGTTTGAAAAAAGCTGCAAAAGTTAAAATAATAATACAATGCCAGATAGCAAATACTTTACTGACTCATTTCAAAATAAAACGAAAAAAATATTTTCCTTACCCCTCACAAAATAGTAAATCCAGACTGAATCCTAATCCTAAATACAGCCTCTCTAAAGTGTCTCAATTAAAAAAGTGTTTAAAAAAAAGAGAGAGCGAGAGAGAGAGAGAGAGAGAGAGAGAGAGAGAGAGAGACATAAAACAGACTTCCCCAATGATTTGACTTAAAATAATAATAAAAACATTTTTTATTACTTTGACTTAAGATATGGCTTAACAGTAACCACTTATGCACCATACTTTTGTGATGCCCACATGGAGTTGTAGGTTTGAATCAAGGTTTTTGTTCCCTTATTAGAATCGCCAAGCCCAAAAATACATTGTGAAAAATTTCCAGTTTCTAAGTTTCTAATAAAAGATCATACTATCCTGAGGATTTAAAAAAAAAATAAATAAATTAAAATAATAATAATAATAATAATAATAATAATCCCAAGGCATTTTACATTCTAGAACGGGTTAGTAAGATGGAAGCTGCAGCCAGAAGTTTGGGTTAAGAGATTTAGGTCACGCTTTAACTGCCACACAGAAGTGTGGGCAATCCAGAAAACCTGACATGGAACATTCCAGGCTAACAAACGACACGTTACCCCACATGTACTCGCGCCAGCATTCCTGCATCCTAACCGTCTTAACTCACAGTCCTGACCTACATTTCTGCAGCGTGTCTGTCAAACAGAGGAAAGAGGGGAGAGAGTCTGCTTTTGCTCTGGTGTAAGCAAACTCAGCCCTGTGTTTATGCTGAACGTCAGTGGTGAATACGCTGCTATTTAAGCATTTATCCTTGCCGTTGTGCAGGAACCCCACTTCAGATGTGAAAACACACAAGGTGGACAATTTCCTCGAGCAAAATCTTTCAAAAATTAGCAGTGCTGCCAATATAACAAAAAATTCTATTATATAAATATAATGGTTTTAAAAAGCATGTATTTAATCACGCCCCTTGGCCAGTCTATAAATTCCACAATGAGGAATTTTATTTAAATTCCAAGTTCAACATTTTTGGGAGTCTGTAGTCAATGTGCTTCATCAAAATAACTTTTACTGAGCAAAAATGACAAATGAGCGAAAAAAAAACACAAGACACGTCCATGTACTCAAACAGTCAGGCAGCTAGTACCGAGTGCAGAAAAACCACTTTTCAGCTAACACCCCATATTAAAAACATGTCCAGCATGATTCAAAGATATCATGGTAAAACACTCCAGACAAAACACAAAAACATGCAAACATGCTCTTTGTCTGACATATTTATAATAATGATTTGCAGAATGGATTGCTGTGGTTCAATAAGTTCAATAAGTTCTTCTGTAAAATTCTAAAATATAAATTTTAAAAATATAAATGCATGAGCTAAATCTTTGTATTGAAATCTATGTTTTTCATATTTACAATAATAATAATAATAATAATAATAATGATAACAAAACATGTAAAAAAAGTATATATATATATATATATATATATATATATATATATATATATATATATATATATATATATATATATATATATATATATAAAGTATATAGATATATGTTTCTTGAGAACCAAATCAGGATTTCAGAATGATTCTGAAAGATTATGTGACACTGAAGACTGGTTAGCTTATATATGTTTGATTACAATTCAACAAAAATGATAGTTGCTATACATTTTAAAAATGTTTTTAATTAAGCAATAACAATTTCAAACGCATGGTGAATCAGCATAGTCAGCACAATCACTGTATGTTTGTTGAGTTAAAAGATGTACATGCTGGGAATGGCTGGAAAATGTTGTTTAGAAGACTGTCATCCAACATTACAGAACACCACAGCAAAAGGAAATGAAAATGAGAAACAGAACAAAAAAATGCCAAACCCCAGAATCTGAGGAACCAATTGTTTTCAAACACACAAACAACTGCCTCTTTAGATCATCTTTCAATGGTAGTCCCTCATTTAGCTGAATTACATGGAATGTTTTGCCTTAAATGGTGAAAACGCTGAACAAAAGGTTGCAAACCTCAAGGCATCTTGAGTAAGACCAAGGCAAATGCATCCTATTCCCATTTCCACAAAATTAAACTGGGTAAATCAGGGATGTCCACAGCACTCATTTCATCCTATATTTTTGTTATAAAACCTGCTGAGTTGCCTATCTAAACCACATTTTAAGGCATCATAGGCATGTAGCTGTTGTGAGGGCAGTTCCAAAAGAAAAGAAGAAATACTTTACTAAGATATCTAAGATACCACTTCTAAAGCAGAATAGCATGTATCATTTATGAATTAGACAATCTCGAAATTCCCCGCAACACACTCAGTAAAACATTTAATTCAAGTATGACAATATAGCATTACCCAGCACCCTGAACAGACGCAAAAGGATAAGATTCTAGATCTAAGGTGATCTAATTGTGAGTTTTTGTCAAAGATGAATTAATTTGAATTAATAGGAAAAAGGCCCATTGTAACGTTCATTATAGCTATGAAGTCTTTTAGAAATTCACCCATTTTATTATACAAAATGCAATAGACCTTAGCTAGGTTAGATGACATGTTAAATTTAACATGAATGAAAATGAAGCATTGAGGGATATAGTTGCAATGGCATGCACTGTATAAAGGTCCTATTTTCAAAAGTATTGTATGAAGTTTTTGTATACCAAAGGTTTTCTTTCCAGAAAGACTCTATGTCAACGTAACAATCGATATGCTGTTAAACAACAACACAGTCTATTCAATGCAGTTATTATATTCCTCACATCCTCATTTTCATTGCTGTCAAAAATCTATCAGTAATAGAGCTGTTTTTGATTTAATCAGAAAAAAATCTAAACATACTATTGACCAAAATATGACGACATAGCAGTACATAGTATATGCAGCCTGCATACCTAACTGTATGTCAAGTGTGGTGGATCAAAAAGTGAATGATTGAGGACAGAAGGTGAAAACAGACCTCGAGCAGCCAGGGCTTGAGCTTGCGGTCAAGGATTATGTCAAATCCCAGAACTTCAAAGCAGACACTGGCGCTCCCTGGTGGCTGTCCTGGGCGGCACATGCGGTAGGCATGGAGCACATGTGGTTCGGCCACTATCAGGGTCTTTACCACCAGCTCCTGCAAACACATGCACAAAACACGCATTTGTTATATAAGACCACACAACAAATTAAACAACACCAATAAGTGCATTCACAATAGAACGTTGTGAATTGAATTACTCTAATCGCAAGAAATGCATGACACTGTGTTAACTCTCGTTGAGGACATGCTCGTGAAATCTCATTGCATGTGCAAACAGCCCATATGAGGGACTCATTAACATCCCAGCTCCCTGAAGAGACATGATAGGTCAAAGACTGACAGCACGCTACAGGAAGACAGGGGCAGATCGTAGGAAGACAGGAACAGACGGCCTGTATCAGCTGCTGTACTCTCTTATCAGAGGTCTGGCAGGCCGGCGGTCTCCCTGCATGATTAAACAGAGGCGGTGTTGAAGTATGAGGGGCAGATAACCGGCGGGACATTTGCTAAGCGTCCCGTGGAACCCAAACGTGCAGTTCCGGAGAAGCAGGTTAGATCCCAGCATGCATCCTCCACGGAGAAGAGAAAGAAATGTTTATGTGTGTGTGTGTGTGTGTGTGTGTGTGTGTGTTTGTCCTCAGCTAAACTGAAAATGTTCATGCATATCTGTTCTGACATATAAATGAGAATTTAACATTACTTATCAGTAGAGTCTTATTCTGAGAAATTACTACAGTAAATAAGGACAGCTTGCAGGCCAATAAAGAGGCAATGGATTACAGAGAAGGTGCACACTGGGTAAAATGTAACACTTGTGAATTTCTCCATTTAAAAAGATGAAAGAATTACAATTAGATCAGAAGAGAGAAGTGTACAGCAAAGAAGAAGAGACGGCAAACAGAAACAGAGGAAAGATAAGGGCAGAGCTGTCACACTGGTAACACTCTGACAGGAAACAGATTCATTTCTGAAAGGAAAATTTGATACAACTGAGAAACTGGAGGCAGGAAGGCTGATTAATGTAGAGCTGCATGATCTATTGAATTTTAAAAAATACTGCAAATCTCAATAAGCTTATCATCAGAGTTGTGATATGCATTGCAATATGAAATTAAAGCCATTAATCTGTAGTTGATGGAAATGTGGAAAAAAGAGGTGTGTAATGTCTTCAATGACATCATATGCGTAAAGACATGAAAGGCATGAAAACACATTTTTAGAAGTTTTTAAATCTTTGCAGAACTTAAATTCACACAAGATGAAAATACCAATTACATGTTTTTTTCATTGTGTCTCATTACCAAACATTGATTTAAAGTTATTGAAAAAAAAACATGAAGAAACAACTCACTGAAACATCGCCCCAGAATTTGGCCACATCGTAATCATTGGTTCGAAGGAACTCTGTGAACCAACCAATAGAGCGCTTGCTACCTTTGTCCGCGGTTTCATCTCGCTCAAAGTTCTCGTTGTGTTTATTTACTGAGTAGTTGGTCAAGTGCATGTAGAGCTGGTTCTGAGGAAAAAAATAAGTTCTTTTATGAATTGTCACATTTATATGTACTTAATTATTTTATAGTTGCAAACATTGCAAACATTTACATAAATGTATTTTATGGATATATGTAATTCAACATTTTACACAAACAATGGTTTTATAAAGATTTACAACAAAGTAAATGGTTTTACAAAGATTTTTAGTATGTGGCAGTTTATGTATGAATGGTTTCATAAAGATTTGCAACATTTTAAGCATGAGTTATTTTACATTCAATTTACAGTGTGACAATTTGCATACAAATTGTTTTACATATGGTTGAACTATGTATACTTCATAATGTGACAACTTGACAACATGCTAAAATGCATTATGTAACAGCAGCAATACACAATTCATCACAATTACAATTACATATGGTGTTTACTTTTACTAATGTCTGTTATCTCAATTACATATAAAAGAGTTAAAGTCAATATGAAATGGCATTTGCAATTGCTTTTATCCATCAGGAATTGACTGAACTGTGAAAAGTGTCTATGTTTTATAGAGCAGCAAATTCCGGAGGATTCTATAACACTTTATTTCAGGGTCTCTTAACTAGTTGCTTTTTAGCATGCATAATAGTAGAATATTAGCCATTTATTAGTATATTAGCACATTAGCGAGTTTATTTTGATGTTGTGTTGACTGTAAGCCTAATAGAATTCTATAGAATTCTATAGAATTTTCACAACATTTACTTGTTATTATATGCAAACTCACCAAGTTGGACTCATTTGGTGTGTGGTATTTCTCTGTACCCATTCGCACCAGGCCGTCGTTGTAGAGGAAGACACGTAGTGGATCACAGGAAGTAACAAGAATGTAGAATCTCAGGTCAAACTTGTAGCCCTCCATGAGAAACGGTTTGTCTAAGTATTCCTGCACAATGAAATGATCCTGGACCGGGAGCTTTTCACAATTGCGAATCAGAGATATCCTGGGAGAAAATGGATAAGACTCAGCGCACATCCCAAAAAATGTGCTGCATATTTTATCGTTGGTTAAAAATCCAAAGCTCTGAAGTGTGTCAGAGAGAGCGAGTTTATTAAGGTGCTATCTCTATTGCTGGTCCCTGGACCCTGACTAGGCCCAGGTTAATAGAACCAGACATCTTGGTCTGTTTCAAGCCCTGCCATCATTTATTTCCTTTGGTTCTGAGCTTGAACAGATCTCCAGCTCTTGGCTGTTATAGTATACAGACGACCAGTACCAAACACATGAATAAGTGAAGCTTGGATGTTTAACAAACAAAGGGGCCTTAGAAAAACCAGCTTTGACAGTAAAATATACGGCCATTGGTCTGCATTAACCTAATTGGTTGCATGTTTCTCTTCGTCCGGTTTGCAAGTGACCTCAGCGTTTACCTGAGACGTCAACTTTTCAAAGACCACAAGCTGCTGAAGGAGAGCTTGATCATCACAGTTCATTTGTTAGCTATGTCAGCTGATAAATATTGCAAAAGAATTTTGAAAGAATTCTTGCTGTGATTAGATGCAGAGGTTCAGCACTATTAAAACACAGCTAAATTGCATTGTTACAAAAGATTCTCCTGTGATTTGTGATACATTTGACTCATTTAAGGTTGTTTCTTTAGTACAAGAAGAAAATTACAGAAAATGGCCAAACAAGAACAAGGGCCACAAAAAGCCCAACGCACCACTGAGTTGTTATATTTGCTCAATTAAAACAATTAAAAATGATTTACCGTGATTGAGTCTCATTTCTCCTAGCGTAACAAGTGGTTCTTGAGGGGTTTCCAGGATTTATTACACTTCGGTTTTCAATAAGAAATGAAACATCTATCGCTAAAAGGTGTTTTGTTTAATATCTAAACATTTAATTTTAAATTAAAAATTAAATATTAATTGCTCCTGCTATTGTGAAGGGAGTGCAGACTATGTGAATTTGGTGCTAAGCCAAAAGCAGCGCAACAGCAGCCAGTCTTCCTTATCTCCACCGTATTGGCACACAGTCTCTAGTCCTGCACTTGGTGTCCACTGGCTCAGGTGTGTGTTTAGCGTCCAGTAGCTTGTGTTGTGTTATGTTGTAGAGGATAATGGGGTTGTTTGAATTGCATGACATGATTGATGAGGGCTGATGGCAGGTAATCAAAACCCACTTTGGCTGACTGTTTAATTTGGCACCAGTGGGGATCTCGTCTTTTAGCCCTCCACCATTTTTAACAAGCCTCTGCTTAGACACAAACAATATTCATTTAGTTTTCAGCCTGAAAAATAAATTACGTAGGAAGATATAACTTAATTTCCTGCGTCACGCTTCGCTTTTTCAAATTTAATCTCCAGCCTAGCAGACTATCTTCTTTCACTTGTTAAATGCACCACAATAACTCAACCTTTGATGACTTCTCATTTTAATAAGTACCGGCTTGCTGTAGCATATGACCATAGAAATATTAATTTATGAACAGATAAAAGGCAATCATAAATAAATCTAGTGCCCCATCTGCTGCTGTACATGTTCAGCTGAGGTATAGGTTTAAGCATTATTTACATGAGTAGGACTTGGAATGATACTCTTATCAGCCAATCTCAACCCCAGCTCTAATTCAACAAACATGACCTAATGAGGGGTTTGACATTACCTTCTGCTTATCCGATTATAAACAATTATTTTCAGAACTAGATACCAGATACATTATTCATTACAGGATTCATAAACCTTTTACAAAAATATATTAAAGAATAACATTTTAATGGAAAAACTATTGTTTATTCTCTGCTCACATAAGTCTAACTGCAAAAGTTCAAATATTTCAACGCAGCCAAAGCTCAAAATGTACCTAAATAAGTACACATATAAGTACACATTGTAGTTGCTACTTTCAGCATTGAAAGTCAGCATTGACTTTGGTTTGTTAGCCTTTGAAAATTTTTAAGTAGCCAAATTTTACTTTTAAATCTTTGCCACATTTTATAGAAGTATGCTTGACATGTGAAAATGACAAAGAACCTCTATTTCAAGAAATATTTCAGAACTACAAAGCAAAACAGGAAGCACAATTCCAGTCTGCTGTAACTTACCCATGGCCCATGGCTCCATTCGCAGGCTTAACGATGAATGTTTTCTGCTTGCGTTTTCGTTTCAACTCCTTTACATAATTCTGAAACTGCGTGCACTCAGCTGGGAAGATCCAGGTTTTGGGGATGAAGCTATATTCCTGAGGCTGGCTTTTAATCATTCTAAGGAAAGAAAAGGGATATTAAAATTAGCGAAAACAAAGAGCTTAAGTCAACTTTCTTTGGCTGAAGGGCAGCTGTAATCAGTCATGTATCTTATGTGGTATCATGTTTTCAAACTCACTTGGCCATGTTCCTTGCCAAGCAGTCTTTCCGACAGATCTCACCCATTCCTGGGAAATGGTTTATCCTCTGAGGAAAATAATCACACTGTTAGAGGGCACTCGGTTATTCACCTTTGAGAGGAAAAACACAACATTAGAGCCCAAGTCTTGAACTGAGACTATAATATTTTGACATTTATGTCCAATTACAGACTCAAAACAAAAGGTGGTTGTCAGACCTTTCTTAACCCCTATTTAGTTCCCCACATTGTTTTTAATTTAAAACTAAAAAAGACGATCAATTTTGACTCTAAGGGCCAAGGTAATTGGTTCTGCATCAGAGCCCATGTAGTTGTAGGTACTGACAGATGAATGAATTGCTTTGAATGCAAAGAGGAAAGGAGGGGGTGCAGAGTTTTTCTGTATTCTTTGAGCAAATGAGGCTGAACAGGGCCATTAATTTGACTCATATGACCTGTAGCTTGGCAGCCGAGCCAATCACAAGAATGCAAGAAATAAAAAACTGTAGAACAATCATTTAACTACGTGTGAAAGCACAGCATGCTTTTCCAAAAATAAAAGTACCAAAACACAACTTTATGAAATTTGTTATATGAAGTAAAGCATCTAAGCCAATTATTTGGGACATTTTTATTTTTATTTATTTTAATTGTAATCTAGTGATTGATATTAGTCAGACATGCACAGTTGCTTTGTGAAAGCAAACCCAAACACTGTGTTATACTTAATGTAAATGTAATTTTTTTCAAATATGAAAGATTTCTAGGGAGAAAAAAGGTTTTTGCTAATTAAAATTTAGAGTTCTTTTACTCATCTTCAGGTCATTCCTTATTAAAATTCTAAATATAAATGGAAAAAGTCATTTTAAGACACTGCGGTGAGTATTGACCACAATTAGTAGTCCTAGAAAATTGTATGTATAAAATCTTTAAAGATCTATTTTCAAATTCATGTTTACATTTTTATAATACTAGGGTGGCTAGGGACCTAAAAATATCCAGCCTGCTTCAATTGAAAATAAATATAAGCAGGAAAATTGTATTTGTCATCCATCTCATTGAAAAAAAAAAAGAAAACACTTCTGTTGTGCAGCAAAATTTTAATTCATGAAATTCATTTTAATTCAATAAAAAGCATTAAAACTAAAGCATTGAACATTTTCACCATTAGGACAATAAAGGAGTTCCAATCAATAGGAAATGGTACAAATGTGCCTACAGTATACTGTTTGTTACAATATAGTCTTAATGCAATCATGAGGAGGATAGTTTGAGTTTGAGTTTAACCATAGACCGGTGAGACCTCAGTTGATGGTTTACTTCTGTAATGTACTTTAGCCAGGACTGTTATATACCGTACATTAAGTGACTTATGTTGACCAAACAACAAATTCCTGCGAAGGGTTTTTACAAAAATGAATATGAGCAATGGTAAAGGTCACATCTCTTAAACCACGGAAAATAAAATAGACTTTAACAACATGTTTGCTTTTTTCTTTCTTTCTTTGAACTGAAAGGAAAATCACAATACCTGATAGTTCCTGAGCTCAGCGATTTTCTCATGTTGCACTGCAGAGTCGTTCCAGATGAGATTGGCCGTCTCATCATCATCTCTGGCTTTATGAAAGATCATCTCCTCAATGACGATGCGAACTACAAAAAAATCAAGTTAGTTTCCTTTAATATGCATTGACAATACCGGATCATATTTCTGTTTCCATGACTAAATAGACACAAACAACTGACTTCATTAGTAGAATTTAACTAAAGTAATCCTCATTAATTTCTTAAAATAAAAACACATGCTTTAACAATAATTTTACTTGACTTATGCTTTTGCTTTAACCCAAATGCTTTAAAAAAATTATGCCTGCATTACATTATCTTTCCAAGAAACGTTACACAGTTGTAGCAACTGTGAAAGTTATGATCAAAATGTAGATTTTTTTCATAAACATTAGCATTACTGGATAAAGCTAAAATAGGTGTAAAAATCCAGTTAAACTTCCAGTGCCTGTTAAATAACCATATGATTGTTAATTAAGAGAATTACTCTAAACATACACTTAATTTGAATATGGGAGGATTTAATCTTAATCAATTAGAAGTATCTAAAACATGTAAAACTATCCCGTACATGTACAGAAAAGAAAAAAGTCAAATTTAAATGTATTTTTCTACTATTTCTTTGGGATACTAAAGAATCAGATGCTAAGAGACAGTGTAAATGTTCATAAAAACTAAATTAAATATTTACATGTAAAAAGTAATCTTTCTTTCTTAGGTTCAGAATCTATCAGACACTGTAAAAAAATAAAAAAGGTTTGCCAAACAAACTGTTCAAACTATAAAAAAAATACCAAAAGGGCAAACATTAAAAAAGTTCTAAAGAAATTGTAGTTATAAAAAAATATACAGTGCATTAGATATATTAGACATATTTAGCTGAAGTTATTTTATATCGCTGTACCTTATGTTGCCATGTAACGCTAGCTTTGTTAGCACTTTATGTGTAATTGAGCGTATAAGCCGCACATGGGCTATGTCGTGTTTGTTGCTCAGTAAATGAGATAATGCTAAAATAATCAGACAGACAATATGTTGAGGATTAAATTCATATATCTGAGACATATACGAGATGCACTGAATATGTGTGGTGAAGATATGTTTTTCTTTATGTCATATATGGTTTATTAAACTGTTAATGAATTATAGGGTCCATGTATAATGTTTTACATAGCTTACTGAAATTCACACTTCAGCTTTGTGTTTGCAAAGTTTGTTTGTGTGTGCATGTGTGTGTGTATGTGTGTACTGGTATTCCTTGTGTTATGGAGACCAAAGAGATTGTAATATCAGTAAATTTTGTACTTGTGAGGCATTTTTTTGGTTCCCATGAGGAAACCAGCTTAGGAATTATACAAAATAAAGTTTTGAGTAAGGTTTTTCCTTTTGCGTATTGACCCTTTTTTGTTTGGAAACACTGTGATGAATTTCTAAATTTACCTGCCTATGTAAGATCACTCACTGTCCAGGGCTACTACTGTTATTTGAAAAGGTTAACTTTAACGAACAAAATCAGAGTGGCTGACCCCTACATGTTCACTCTTTCTGTCCAGTCCACTCATTTTATCTCATTTTACCACAGCTTTCGGCAATTTTTTGTCTGGCAGTGGCATCAGGTACACGTTAAAACTTTTAACTGAAGCCTCCACTACATAGATTTGGGTGCCCAACATCACAACAAGATGATATTTTAAGCTCCTTGTGTTGCCGAATCTGTGCTGTTTTGAATTAGCTGCTTCCAGTTTTCACTTTGTTTTGCCTCCAGCTAGCGATCTGACGTTATTGTGATGTCGGCCCTAAGTGGGTCTATAAAAATAAATCGAGAGACCCCGGAAAACATGGAAACCCAACATGTGTGTGTCTCTCTGGATAAACAATTATCTGTGTTCTGTATGAATCAGCAAATTTTACATAAATAATAGAATGTTTTTCCTACCAATCTCATATTTTGTTCCAGCAACATTGGATGTGATGAAACCCTTCTTTTTCTTCTTGGTGTGGACCTTCCTTTTTACTCCATTCTGATTGGACAGTGTTGGTGGCATTTTCATGGGGGACGTTCCTTGATCGTCTGTGGAATATTTATCAATTGACCATTTACTATGCTTATTGTCACCATTCTGCTCCCACTTTCTTTCAAGGTCCAATTCTTGTTATTAACAAACCATTAACTAACCTCATTAAACTCCCAATTATTAATAATCAGTATTGTAGTTGTTATTAGAGATGTGAAATATGGTCATGCAGAATATGTGCTTTATAAGTACTAAAAAACAATATACTAATAATAGATGACTAATTAATAATTAGAATTGGTCCCTATACTAAATTGTTACCACAATTTTTATTTTACATGTTAGTATCAATAAGCATCCTTCACACCAGCTAGACCTATTTCAACAAAGAGGGTGGGCATTAGGGATGTTCTTTGACAGTGATTGTGGACGATTGTGGCGAATGAACAATGAATATTGGCCTATTTGTGAACTAGGCATATAGAGCAAGCTCTGATTTTCTAGATGGACTTCTGGGGTCACTGTTGTCAAACTTTTTTATCAAACTTACCTCCATCATTGGGGGGTGAGGGCATATCTCAAACAGCTGACCTCTTACTATCCAGCCTCAGAGACTTACAAGGCACGGTTTGGCACCAGTCTACTTCCTCCTTGCTGTCTTTATAGGAACAGTCTTAGGAGGTGGCACTATCATCTGTCCACTTAGATCACGTGGCAGAGGATGGAGCGAAGGTCGGTTGTAGACCGTATACCCTGATGGAGAGAGGTCAGGGCTTCTCCACAGAAACACAGATGGGCAGATAGACAAGGTGTCTGAGGAAGAGAGAAAGAGAAACAGCAAGATTGGTAACGTCAGACAAAGAAGAAGAGCTGGAGGGAACTGCACAGTCTGGCCAAACGGTTGTTGTGTCACTCAAACCTATCAGCGCCGCTGACAGCTGGTTTCACCTCACTGATCAGCTCTTACCACCTGACGAGGGCTTCGGCAGATGAGGGTCTGTCTGCTGCTTGTCAAGCAAACGCAACATTAGCGCCACTGCATCATCAGTCTGTGAGATTTCTCCATGTTTAACATTCTAATGTTCGCTTTACATGTCTGTAATCTGTCACGCAGCAAAGCACACGTCTAACCACTAGTGTTTTATGATTTACTAGAAAGGTATTTATACCTTGCTGGGAAAAACTGCATTATTTCTAATTTTATCACTACCAATACTTTAAGTATCTGTAGTGATAAAGAAAAAGACATTTAAACAAATTTTCTTATTAAAACACTGTATTGTTTTTGCCAAGAAGCAGGAGATCAATGATGTCCTAAACTATGTTCACCTAAACAAACAAAGTGCTTATGTATATGATTCAAAAGGTTTTTCAAAAACAGATTTCCTTACTATAATACAGTATCAAATTTGTGTACAGTATGAAGCTATAATGATCTTCACATTTGAAATATAGTTATAGGCATAGTTAGAATAGATTAGATAAAGATAGATCAATTGGTCACACTTTATATTAAGTGGCCTTAACTAATAAGTACTTTTGTACAATGTACTTGTTATGTTTACATTTTATTGCAAAACGCTTTGCTGCTATTGGGATGGGATACAGGTAAGGTTAAGGGTGGGTTAAAGTATGTTATTTGCAGAAATTAATTACATATTACATATTACATATAGGTATTTTTAACTAATGTAAAAACATGTATGTACACAATATGTGCATTGTACCAAATTATTAAAGCCACCTAATATATGGGTTGGATAAAATAAAAAATTACATAAATATAGATTAAAGTACTTAATCTAGTTAAGTTTTTTACTGTAATAACAGCAATAAAAAATAAAAAGAAATCAGCTGCAGTGCTCATTCTGTCCCAAGCACAATTTTCATTTATTTATTGTTTGTTTGTTTGTTTGTTTGTTTGCTTGTTCAAATAGCAGGACAGAAACATGCTGGTCAATGGAGAAATTTCAGTTTTTTTTTAATAAATAAAACTAAGAACTATAAATTCTTCTATTATTGAATGACTTTTCCTGTTGTATAAATGCAGTATTACAAGTATTGTATCAAAGTCATATTTTAGAAAATAGTGACAAAACCAATAACAGCATAGCAGGTTGTCCAAAAAAGAATTCAGAACTAACATCACACTCAACAACAAAGCTGTATTTTCTTTTGACAGAAGGATGACAAATGATAACTAAGGCTGGTTGATATACTTTTTATTCATCACATAATTATGATGGCTTTGCTACAAACAACTTCGTTAGATTAATCAGTTCAAATTCAATCATTCTTTTGATGACTCAAAAATATCCATTTTGTGTAGCCTAAAAAAATGGCTTAGTAAATATTAATATTTAAGTATATATTTGATGCTATTTAAAACTAAATAAATAAAACAATGTTAAACTATTTCTTAATGTAATATTTTTTAAAAACCTTTTGTCTTTTGATTGTCAAAAGCTGCTGTTCTTATTCCTGGTCTTCGCGTCTCCCTGCTCTGCACATTTTTGCACAAGTTTCTATTTTAGTTCCAGAGTTTTGTCACAGGTTATTCTGATTCCATTTCAAAACAAGCATATATGTTCAATTCAAAAGCCATTCAATTGTGCAAAACATAACTACTATGCAAATCCCATGATGTTAAACAAGAGAGGCATGCAAAAATACAAACAGACGGTCAAAGTGAAGGGAAAAAAACTATACACCCCAGTCCTACACATGGGCAATGAGCAATGATGGTGACATTATACACATATCTCTCATAAGTTAACCTAAATAACAATAAATTAACCTTCCAATAAATTAACCTTTACAACCTTGCAAGTGACTTCTTCACATATCAGGATATCTTAAAATATGTGAACAAATTCTTTACAGTACCTTTTTACACAACTAGAGGGTATGTTACAATATGTAAAATGTGGCTATTGTGATGTAAGTGATTTTGAACAAAAACATTCCATGTGAATACTATATTACCTTTGTGGGAAAGAAAAATATTGCCTTTTCTAGCTTTCTTTGTCAATTAAATTAATTTTTATTAGATCAATTGTGTAAATTTTCAGTGGTACTTTATGCCAACCCAGATGACAAAATATAATACAACACTGACTTCTAGTGGTGTGTTTGTAAAGTGCATTGTATATACTGATTCCAGACACATGTACATATGAAAACACATAAACAGATCAAAATTTAAGAAAAGAGCACAGAACAAAACAAAATAGTTGATTTATAGATTCCAACTATAAATATTTATATTACTAGTGTCTCATATGCATTTCCCATGATCACTTGTGAATGGATTTTGAGAAGATTTTGTTACTACAAACATTACATATAATAGTAAAGTGCTTTGCTCTAGTTGTAGACATGTTTCTGAATTGTAATGTCCCTAACTGTCCCTAAATATCTTTAACATTTTTAGTTACGAATCTGTATAAAGTAAACTTCAAGATCTGAATAACTGCTAGATTGATGAGGTTGTACCCTATATTAGCTGGTCCTTTGGTGTTGTCCTAGTCATGATAAGATCACAAAGCATTTTGATCTAATTTATACCTTAACTAATTTAAAACAGCTTCAAATGTGACTCACCCAGTCATATTTATAATGTAATATTACTTTGAGTCTTTAATTTAATTTAATTTAATTTAATTTAATTTAATTTAGTTTTATTTTATTTTATTTTATTTTATTTTATTTTATTTTATTTTATTTTACTTAATTTTTGAGTCTTTTACTTTATTCTATCTTTATTCTATTCTAGTGCACTGATACCAGACTTGAATGATAATATTGTGAATAATTTAGTGATGTCAAGTGATTAAAGTTTTCTTTACAGCATATATATATATATATATATATATATATATATATATATATATATATATATATATATATATATATATATATATATATATATATTCATGGTTTATATTTGTTTTTGATGATGTTCAATGAAGTTATGGAATGTTCAGCCTGATCTCATAGAATTCGTACATATTTTATGAAGTGGCTAATTCATATAAATTTGTAAGATCTCACTCGTACGTAATTTGTATGAATAACCTACACCTAACCCCGCCTCTAAACATACTCTTTACTGGGGTTTTAAAAAAAATTGTGAGATCATATTTTTCCCAATACTGAACTTTTTTTTTAGTAATTAGTTGGTTGTATGCTGAAGACTTTTCTTCCATTAATAATTCTCAAACATTGTTTTATCTCCCTAAAGTCCCTTTACTGACAGAAGGGAAAGTAAATACACCTTGTACAAAATGTCATATGTCCAAGTTGTTCATTTATTTGCTTCAGTGCCCATTCAGAAAGGTTAAGTCTCTGGGCTCTGACTCACCCTTCAAAAGTTTGGTCTCCACAAAGGGACGACCATAAGCTGCAGAACTACTAAGAAAATCCTGTCACCATTGCGTTTCTGAAATTAGCTCAGCACAAAACACTGCAATGACATATTTGCATAAAAAGCATCTGCTTTATCAAAATTTCCAAATTATGAAATACTAATGCAATTAGAACAGTCGCTAAAAGAGACGTTCAGGCAATTTATGAAGCTACAGTCAATCTGTTACAGCACAAGATAGCAAAACAATGACAGGCAGGCGTGTGTTTGATGAATGAGTGCTTGAGTAATCTCCTGCTATCATGCATCACCCTGACAGCTCCACCACCCACAATCCACTCACTATTTATTTCCTCTGAGACGACACATCACTTCCTGCTAACACCTCTCTTAGCTGTAGAGGGAGTTGGAGAGCGAACACTATTTCTTTTTCTATCTCACATTTGCTTTTCTATTTTAAACCTATAGTTAAGTAGAGTTTAGTATACATTTTATTTCTAAACTTCAATATGTGCAAACATGCATAATGCTGCTTCACATTCATCTGTTTTAGAAAACATTTTGTTCACTTTAGCATCACTCAGTGGATATTTCACCTGTTTACAGGTAGCCCAAAGGATTTATACCAAAGTGTCATTATTCTGCAAGTTGACCATAAGCAGAAGGACTATAACAAAGTTGCTTAGCAGGATTTTTTGCAAACTGTGCAGAGTGGAGAGGTGATATTTTGACTGAAGAGAAGAGTGGAAGAGTGGAAAAGAAACGTGCTTCCCTTTCAGTTGGTCAGTCGGTGACTGATGAATTGGGATCTTGCTTGTAAACTAAACAAGCCAAAGCACATTGGCAATGCAATGATTGCATCCAACTGCCACTGATCACAGCGTGAACATAAGTAGGCAAAAGGTACAGCGCATATTCAGCTTTTTGCTTTGAAGCCGAGCAATCATATTGTTTAGGTACTGACAAATCTACTGAGAGAAAAAGATTGAAAGAGTTCAACACGCTCTTTTGAGCTCTTGGTTTTGGTGATATAGCTCATCAGTGCTGCTATTTTCTCCTGTCAAGTGGATTTGCAAACTTTAAGCTGCACAACCACCTGCTTATGCTGCAGGTGACCATCTCCCCTGTGTGCTTCAGCACGCTAAAAAAATTGCCCTAAAAGAGCATTCACGGGTGCGTGGACTGGACAATGTCACATCTGGCAAATTTGACGTTATGTCTTGGAAAACAATGTGGGTCTGCTTGATTGAACATATTACTTTTGCATTCGTTACCTGGTGCTGGGTGATAATAACAATCACTGCCTCACGGGCCTGGGCATTAAGCACACTGAGATGGCATTTGTTGTGAGTCAACTTCTCATTGCGGAAAGATCCTGTCTGAGTTGCAGGCCAAGTTCTGTTACCTTGAAAATTGGCGGAGCTTTGTGCCTTAGTCTTGATCTGGTTCTTGTCCTGACTGCCGACAGATGAGGACTACTTCAGGTGGTAGCACAAGTGGTCTGAGTTTTACAGTGGTGGCAAATCCTCCAGGAAACCAACCCTTAAAGGACCATCCCCACCAGTTGAGCTGTCAATGGAATGTGCTGGGCCCTCTACAAGGAACATACCAGCCGTATCCATGGACAACTCCATACAAGAGTGACCCGGTGGAGAGGTCGTTGCAATGTGGTTGCTAATACAGTCTCTGACCAATGTTCATTTTGCACATTTCTGCCCCACCCCGGGTATGTCTGTGGTCCTGCTGGTTCAGCTTGTATGGTATCTTGGTGCATCACTACCCAAAACCTCTCACTGGCTCCTGTGAACCATCAGACTAGGTTACGCAACTCAGTTCGCCCAGCGTCCCTCCAAGTTCAGAGACATCCACTTTACATTAGTAAAGGTGGCTGATGCTGCTGTCTTCTGTGTGAAGATCACAGTTCTACTAACGAAGGTTGTGATAGAGCCAGTCCCTCCATCTGATATGAAGATGGGGTATTACAGCCCCTACTTCATTGTACCTAAGAAAGGAGGTGGGTTACTGCTGATCTTGAACCATCTTCTTGAACCAAATGCATCTTTGGGTGCATCAGTCCCTGTGTCACGTCTCTGGACTCTGTTACTATTGTTTTTGTCTCGTGCCACGTGCTCTGTGTGCCCTGCCTTCCCTACATGTCAATTGTATTATTGTCTTCAGCCGTGTCGTGTTTAACTGAGTCAATTTCCTTGTATATTTAGTCCTGTGTGTTTTGAGTTCACGTTGTCCGATCGTCGATGTCCCTACGTGATTTTTGTCCTGCCTGCCTGTTCTGCCTGCCTTTTGTATATTTATTTTTGCTCGTTTGGAATTAAATCCGTTTAAGTTTATTTCGAGTCTCGTGTGCTTAGTGTCGCGAAGCCGTAAACGTGACACCCTGATATAAGACATGTCATTTTACCTATCAACTCATCGCCACCTTATACTATAGCTGTGGTCTGAAAATCGAAGGTACAAGATCCTATCCTCCGGGCTGTCCCTGTCTTTATGAAAGTTGTGGAGGCAGCCCTGTTCCTCTGAGAAAGCAGGTTGTTTGCATTCTCAACTTGTGCAAACACAGGGTTGGGCTTTCAGGTCAACTGGGGAAAGAGCAAACTCTCCTAAAAGAGGATCTCTTTTCTCAGTAAGGAGTTGGATTTGATCAAAAAGATAGCATGTCACGTGAAGGCCTGCTTAGTCGGTGTTGACCTGCCTGAATATTCAAGAGCAGAACAGCGGTCCCACTGAAACAGGTTTCAGAGGCTCCTGGGGCGCATGCGTTTTCCTCAGTGAGCCTTCTAGCACAGACACTAAGGTCAGTGAGGGCCAAGGACCAGGTCTTAGAACTGATACTGCTTGTGACAGCCCCCTTTGGCTGATTAATCTGAGGAAGGATCCTCCGACTCAGAGATGGGGGGCACCCTATGGCACCCATGTCCAGGCCTCTGGAAACTTCACATATGGTCTTTGGATGAAATACGGAGATTGTATGTGACCCACTTCAGGAGATACTTGTCACCATCACTTAAGCAAAAGCATCTTTCATTAGACGTGCTTACACCTTGAGGTAGAACCTATTCATTGAGCTGTGTTCTTCTTACCGAGAAGATCCTCAAAGATGCCCAGTCAGCTGTGCTGTCCTTTTAGCAGCAAGGGTTGAAGTGAAGGTTGTCTCCCTCTATCCTCCAAGTTTATGGCTGCTATTGCTGCCAAACAAGACCCTGTAGAAGGGAGGTTGTTGGGGAGGCATGATCTGATCATCAGGTTCATTAGGGAATCATCAGGTTTCTTAATGCTCCTGCTTGCACTGGCCTCCATCAAGAGGGTAGGGGACCTACAAGCATTTTTCGTGTCAATGAATCGTGGCTAGAGTTTGGGCTAGCTGGTTCCCAGGTAATACTAAGGCCCTGGTCTGCTATGTACCCAAGGTTCCCACTACTCACTTCGGGAATCAGGTGGTGATCCTGAAAGGGCTCCCCCCTAAAGAGGCAGACCCAGCCCTAGTTTGTTTTGTCCTATCCAAGCCCTAAGACGCTATGTAGACCAAACATAAAGCTTTAGGACCTCAGACCAAAGGCCTGAACCATGATAGTGGCTAAACAAAATTAGGGTGTGCCCTGCCCTCCCAGGCTGCGAGCTCATTCTACTAGAAGTGTTGTATCCTCCTGGGCACGGGCTCGTTGTACCTTGCTGGCAGATTACTTGTGGGCTGGGCAACCCCTAATACATTCACTAGAGTCTATAGCCTTGTGTTGAACCGGTATCCTCCTATGTTCTCACCTCAAACAGGTAGAAGCACTGAGTGGTCCTCCATTATACACACCCCATAAACAGCACACATACAACACCACTGGGTCTACAGTTCAAATTCCCTCCAAGTGGGTCTCAAACCCAGGTCTCCTACATGGGAGGAAGGTGCTCTAACAAAGAGGCTTAAGTACACACAGTCTACAGTCGCTAGAGCAGCTCTTTTTGAGATCAGGGGAGTGAGGTTTACCTTTCACAGCACCTACTCCCTGGACACCGTTACAGTAGCAACAGTTTATCTTTCCGGATTATGTAGCTCTGACATTGCGACATCCATCATAATCACTTGCATTTTATGAATCTTATGCACTTTATTCCTATTTAATTTATACTATTGATGTAAAAGTTGTTGATTACTTTCGTCTATCATTCGTTAATAAAATCTATTTTATTAACACTTGTCTTCCTTAGATGATGATTAAAAAAAAAAAGGTTCTACAAGTTAGCAATCCCACCAATCTTTCTTATGTGCTGTACTCATAACCACACCTTAAGTCACATTTGATCATTTTTATCACTTGATCACATTTGAGTACCATCACTATCCTATTTCACCCCCTAGGGTGGCGAAAGCAAAGTTCACTATACTAAACTAACCATTATTCAAATCACTTAATTTTTTGTGCAAGAATTTCTCAAACTTTCTCCCTACCAACAACTGATCATATTATCATTAAAACTTTTGGTTAGTTTCTTATTCTCAATTACAACAAAACCAACCAACATTTATTATGCAAAATCTAGTTTTACATGGTGTTTGGACAGTGTGTGAACACAAACAGCCTGTAATGATAAAAATCCACCCACACTTTTTTAATCCACATTAAACCAAATAAATTGCTGTAGGCATGCTGTTTTGATTCTCAAAATAACAGGGTGGGGGAACTATGATGTCAGAACCCCATAGAGTAAATCGCTGTGGCATCCTTTGAGATTTTCCTATTGGGTTTTATAATTCCAATTTATGAGTAAAATAAAGCCTGTGGTAAACATAAATTGATGATACTTTTATGTTTTGTTTGACAACCTAAATTACACACATTCATACCCAAAACTTACATTTCGAAGCAGTTAAGTGTATTTTTTTAAAAACGTATGTTTTTAATAAGAGACTAGATAAGAATGTTTGGGCTATCAGTGTGTGCAGTTTATATTGTAAAATGACACATAAACATATCATTAAGTTATGATTACCAAAGGCTTTATTTTACTCATAAATTGAAAAGCCTCATTATAAAACCCAATATAAAAATCTTGAAGGAATCTGTGGCAAACTACTCATCTGGGTTCTGATGTCTTAGTCTGACATCATATTGCTTAGGCCCTGCCCATGGCAGCTGACAGAGAGCCCCCAAAATTTTCCACATAATAATAAATCTGTTCAGATTTTAAAAGACATTAAATGTATTCCAGCCTTACGATATGTCACTCACAGAGGTTATCTATGCTACTAGCATACATTTTCTACTAACTGATAATGAATTTCGTAAAAAAGTTCATTTATTTCAGTAATTCAGTAACTCAAATTGTGAAGTGCATGCATTAAATAAATTCAGTGCACACAGACTGAAGTTGTCCTTGGTTATTTTAATTGTGATGATTTTGGCTCATATTTAACAAAAACCCACCAATTTTCTATCTTAACAAATTAGAATACTTCATAAGACAGATAAAAAACAAAATTTTAGTGAATTGTTGGCCTTCTAGAAAGTGGCATGAAAGTGATCAGTTACTGGCACTGCTTAGGTGGTATGGAAGCCCAGGTTTCTTTGACAGTGGCCTTTAGCTCGTCTACATCTTTTGGTCTCTTTTTCCTCTTGACAATACCTCAAAGATTTTCTATGGTGTTCAGGTCTGGTGAGTTTGCTGGCAAGTCAAGCAAACCAACACCATGGTCATTTAACCAACTTTTGGCAGTGTGGGCAGGTCCAAATCCTGCTGGAAAATTAAATCAGCATCTTCAAAAAGCTGGTCAGCAGAAGTAAGCATGAAGTGCTCCAAGATTTCTTGGTAAACGGGTGCAGTGACATTGTTTTTCAAAAAATACAATGGGCCAACACCAGCAGATGAAATTGCACTAGATCATCATAAACTGTGGAAACTTAACACTGGACATCAAGCAACTTGGGCAATGAGCATCTCCACCTTTCCTCAAGACTAGCTGATTGGCATGTCTCCTTATTCTAATTTGAGAACTGGTGGGTTTTTTGTTAAATGTGAGCCAAAGTCATCACAATATAAAGAACCAAAGACTAAAACTACTTCAGTCTGTGTGTACTGAATTTATTTAATACACAAGTTCCACAATTTGAGTTGAATTACTGAAATAAATGACATTTTCCATGACTTGTAAATATTACTACTATGCTTTCTACTATTTGATCCTAGAGAGGTTGACAAAGGGAGAGGTTCAAATTTTGGTGACTGAGAGCAAAACATGACTCACAAAGCCTCATGCCATACTGTAGAACTAATTGTCATTTGTGCCTCCATTCAGACAGCATAAATTTGAAAACTCCTCTCAAACACAGCAAGATTTGTTTCAGGAAAAACACTGAGAACTTTGGACAGGAAATCAAAAACATGGAATGTCAGTTAAAGAAAATAGAATTTAATGACACTAAGTGTTAATCATTCATAAAAATTACCTCACAAGTCAACATTCTGTATGCATGATGTTGATACCCTCATCCACAACAGAACAAAACACATGCACCCATATATGAATATTAATATAATCATCCAAATAATTCATAAGTTACCAAAATAGCCAATATTCCCAGATTTTCATTACAAGAATTGTAACTTGTAACTTGGGCAGCACTCTTTGTGCTCCTTCTACCCCTAAAGGGTGTATATATTAGTACCTTTAGTTATCCATAAAGACATAGTCACCCAAAAATATTAGTTACACTACTCACCCTGATGTAAGTTCCTATACCGTTCTGCCATTGATAATGAAAATAGTTACTTTGCATGGATAAAGCAATGAGATAAGACTCAAAACCTTCATAAAGCATATGTGTGAAGTCACACTAAACATGGGGTGTTAGGTTTTGTGTAAGGTTCTAAAATTAGGAACAGCTCTTAGACATAGGCCTGTATGTCTCCTTGGCAACTTAATAACCACACCAGTTTTACTTGCAGCCGGAGAGAAAAAAGACAACACCAGAAATCTCTAAAGCTCCTACTCTGAACAATCTATAACAAAACAATTATTTAAATGATGAACAAAGGCATAGACAATATTAATCCATCCCAGAAACCATTTTCTCCCATAAACAGAGGAATTTCACTGGTCTGTTACAGCACAAAACTCAGCAACCAAATGTTATACAATGTGTACTGCTAAGGATAAATCCTGTGGCTGGATAAATGTACAGACACATAGATACATCCTGATCCTGGTTTGTGCTGATCTGGCTCATGTGCACCAGTTATTTCATGATCACTACTGTATCTGTTTGAAGTGCTGGCCTTTGTATAGGCCGTATTTAATAAGGATGCTTAAGTCTAAATCTGCATTCAAACACCTGCTTTTTTTCCTTTCATTCTCCTTTTCCTGTCTTTACAATAACTCACAGTTAAGAACAGGTTACTTTACGCTGTCATGTGATTAATTTGTCACTGAATTCCCGGCAAGATCCCCTGATGCAAGGAGGCCCAGATGATAATAAAACACCGGTGCTGCATTTCCAGGATTTATGTTCGACTGAACATACACATCGAAAACTGCTAACTTATAAATAATGTTTAGGGTACGGTGCATGTTATTAAAGTGACAAATAATCATTAATTATAAAAGGCAGATGCGGATGCGATGAGAGATGCGCCGCATCCTTACACACAAGACATCCTGATGGGTTACAGTCACTGAAGTCGAGCCATTGAATAAGTATATGTCAGTAACATTAATATTATTTTTCACAAACTATGTAACAGCAGTGATCAGATCAATGATGATAAAAAAATTAGAAGGTTTTAAGCGAATTACCTATACACAGGCTCCAGCCTCTGTCTGCGATGCTGTCGCCGTTGCTCTTTCTTTTCTGTTTTTTTGTTTTGTTTTGTTTTGTTGTTGGTTTTTTTGTATATGTTTTATTTTTGGCTTAATGCATATTATCTTAATTTAACATGCCATTTAAAGGTTTAGCTTTTAATGAAATCCTTCAATCAGTTCTGTATGTTGTCCAGTTACCGCAAGTGTACGATGAAAATGGACCGGTCCATTACTAAAATAGGGGAGCGTGGACTGCACACTGTTTACACAGTACTACTAACACAATATAATTTAACAAACACAGTTTGTCAGTTTGTATTTCATATAGAATTTATTAAAAATACTCTTTGTTTTTAAGTAGTAGATTAAGTTGTAAGTGTCCATAATTAATGTAAAATAGTGATCGACCATAATTACCCACTCTGAAATGCATGGACTCTTCTGGAGCTCACGGACTCTTAGCAACAAACCAATGTTTCCATCCGGGTTCTTATTCACATGACTAATAATAAAAGGCTATAAATAAATATTGCATATTTCATATTTCTAAAGTCATAAATAGCGTTATTTTCTTTATTATTTTTCGATATTATTTTATGAATATAAAATGCCAAGCATTTTCAGCATTGCTGACTGTGTAGATCACAACAAACCGTTGTTGTTGTTGTTGTTGTTGTTTTTTGGGGGTCGTTTTTTTTTTTTTAATATTAAACATTTGTTGTAACATCACTAATTTAAAATAAACGATTTAGTCAAACAAATTTTTATAAGTTGGCAAATAACTTCTACATTAGCTTCATTATTGTTGTTTTTTCGTCTTTTCTCCACTTGATGGCGCTACGACCTAACACATTGCCGCCTTCACTATTATTTTCTTGGTTTCGTTTGCTTTGTTTATGTGCTAGCTAGCTTTTATTTGTTAGAGTATCTGTTGGTAACTGCTAACACCAGTCTTTTTAGTTTTAGCCTACAGTTTGATCTCTTGAGCAATTTACAGTAACATGCTATGGAAAGCACTAAAACAAAAGAGAGCTGAAGGCCTAGATACATTAGTAATTACATTAGTCAGGAGCAATAGACTACTTGTTACTCATGTGAAATGGTTTTATAGAGTCATATGACACATCAGCAACAACATTAAACATGTATAAACATTTTATGCACTTTTTTTGAAACGTTAAGACATATTGCATGTACATCTCATCAAGTTCTCATCAAATGAAGGTCAATATATTGACATGTAATTTCGGTATTAGATAGCTCTATTTTCAAGAAAGAGCATTTCTACAAGGTAGTAGTATTCACAAGTTATCTCTCAGAGAGAATCAATACATTCTCCCTGTGATGGCCTTTGGAACTTTAGAGTGTCTTTTTGTTTTTCTCCACTGTTTTAGGTGTTGAGCAAAGGGCTTGATATATTCACTTCTTCATTAACACAGAATACTACAACAGGAAGTATAAGTAGCTCAGTTGGTGGTATGGTAAAAACTCGCTTCTAAGCCTCTCAAACAGGAAATGACTATGACTTCTGATCTGTAAAGAAGAGCATTTGTGGTTATCAACCAGTTGAGAGTTTTCTTCAGGGTGAACCGTGCATGTGATGGCCCAGACAAAAGATCCAAACTTTGGGCAGTCAACAGGCACCAACTCTGCTCTTCATAGGCTGGACACGTTAGCTAGCCGATTTTTTCACAAATATCGAAAAGGGCACCAGGAGAAAGGACTAGAGAATGAGGGGCCACATGTGTCAGAGTATACCATCCTTTGGGATGCAACAAGTAAGTGAAAGTGAAATATTTGTTAAATATTTCATTATTTTTATTAAATGCATATAATTACTGATTTATTCTAATGACTGGCCTTTGATATAAATAAAGTAATTGCATATACTAGAGAGTATCTGATGGATTTTCACATCGTCGACTGAAAGACATGATGTAGATTTTTCATTGTAATGAACTGAAGAGTACAAGAGTAAATTGTGTTAATCGTGCATACAATACATTTTTTATACACTTTGATTGTTGTCAGACTTTTTGTGGTTTTAACAGGAAGAGATCAGTTTGCTTCTCACAGCCAGCAAAATTTAAAACATGCTAAATAAACTTGCAAGTGTTAAAACATCAACTAGCTTTTCTTCTAATTAATGTCAAACCTGATAATATTGTAGGTTGCCCTGCTAGGCTAAAATGTACATATAACAAATAGAACATTTTTACTGATAATATATCCAATGACCAATGTATGCAATTCAAACTTGTATCAAGTTTCAAACCTTATTAAGACGATTGTTGTAGCTGGTTTTACTGTTTTTTTCAGTCTCCCATGTTTTGAAACCATTTTATTGATCAGCAGGAATATCACATTGTTAAAACATACGTGTGTGTATGTAAAAGTAATACGTGTGTATTGTAAAAGTAATGTCAGGAGTCTCAATAAAATCAAGATAAATCCAAAAGGAATTCATTGCTGTGGCAAATGGTCATCTGGCCATAATAATCAAAAGATGAGAGTGTTTTCCTTTTAATTTGCATTTTAGTCATAATATTCCTCAAAAATAATAATAAACCTTTACTTTCAATAATCTCTCTGGAAATTTAGTAGCTTGAAAAGAGGAAAAAAGATCATAAATCATCTACATTTTAACACATCCTTTGTTACACCATTTTTGCTTTTGTGTGTTTCATTTATTAAAAATACGTTTCAGTTTGCACTGTTGTTTCTCATGTTGGAAATGTGTTTTCACACTCGACTCAAATACTCTGTGGCAAAAACCTAATGTACCTGAAGATTTAAGTTCATTTCACCGAGATAAACTTGAAAATGTTGATGTAGTGTTCTATTCTATTCCATATAAAGCAATGTATTGTTTATCTTAAATGCATGCACCGAGCTGCAGTATCATTTTTTTCAATTTCTAATGTTAATTCTGTTTTCTGTTTATTCAGTGAAAGAATTCTTTGCAAAAGCCAAAGAGGACTTCTCAAGAAAGTGGGACGTTCAGCCACAGGTATGGGAGCTTTATTCCAACAAACATGGGGACAGTTGGTTTTTTTGTTTGTTTTTGCGGAACTAATTGTTGATTTCTGACCTGTGGTCTGCAGAGCACATCATGTCTAGATGACTTTGACAGACTGAAAACTCTTGGCACTGGATCTTTTGGAAGAGTAATGCTAGTCAAGCACAGACAGTCAGGAAAATACTATGCGATGAAGATTCTGAACAAAGAAAAAGTGAGTATGCATGCTGCTACCATATATCCTTCTGCAGGACTCAGCATTTGATTTTTGTCTTCTGTGCAGGACATTTGTTTTTGTGAACTTCTATGAGACATAACATTCCTGGTGTAACTTAATGTGTACATCCTGAGTCATTTACATATACAAAATGTATAGTATTTATAATATTTTTTACGTCAAAAGTCAATGATTTAAGACCTGTCTATTTCTATTTATTAGAGTGAGTTTATTATGTACTGCTTTTATGTCGTCTGCTGCTTTAGAGGCTTAGCCCTGTCATTTGATTAGATGTCTTTTTTTTACTTTTCATCAGTTGGGAAAAATGCCATTCCTCTGTGTCATCAAATGTTATAGCTAAGGAGTAAACTTCCCTGTTGTCATAGAATTAAAACAATTATTAATGCTTTGTACTTTTACATTATATTAAACTTATAGTTATCAATAAGCTCAATAAAGCTCAATATTAAGCATGTAAGTTATACTGAATAACAATATTAAGCATTACTGATGCAAATGCTAACTAGACTCTTCCACTAAATTAAATTTGCTTAATTTGTATATTCAGTTAGTGACAGACTTCAACAAAAATCTTTATATTTAAAAAATATTTTTTTGTATTAAAGAATTTATAAAGAATGGGAAAATTAATCACAATAAACATGAATAAAAAATATTAAAAATATTAACATTAAAGTGATTATGAGTGATTAATGATTATCAGTGACTTGCATGCCCATCCCCAAATCTGACATTGTAAGTTATTGCTGTGCAATATTTTAAGTTGCTCAAACTAAATCAGCTAACTTTACTTTTAAATAATAACAACATTTCATTTACTGTATGTTTTAAATTTGCTATGCAAATTATTCATCAGTATTTTCATCAGATGAAAAGGTTTTTAGTTATTTCTATCTTTTTCTGTAGTGTGCCCAATGTGCACTTAAACACAGTTTTTCAGAAAGCTTTGCAGTTAGGTTTCTTGAAGTGTCTTGGAGATGTTGTCTGATCTTCAGGATTTTGTCTGTCTCAGTTTGTTCTGTTTCTTCATGTCTTTCCAGACAGACTGGATAAAGATCAGAACAGATCTCTCTGTGGAGTACTTGGCTGCTGTCAGACTCCTTGTGCAAATAAAATTTTCACAGAATTTTACCATTAATGGCAAAACAAATGTTTTGAAATGTAAACTGATATTTTCATACTGACACATTACAGTAAATTTATTGTGGTGTCAGTATGAAAAGCTCAGAAATAACTGATTTAAAACCATTTTTAGCTGGTGAAAATGCTACTGTTGTATTCATTTTGTGATCACTGTATATAAAGTTGCACTCAATTGGATTAAACACCTTAATCAAAACACCAATATTGTACATGCAAAACACTGTAGGATAAAAATTATTTGTTTAGATAGTTCAGATTACTAGTAAAGTAACGCATTACTTTTTATTTTATAAAAAAGTTAGTTTTTTCAAAATAGTAACACCAGTTACTTTGTTTCCTCATTTATTTGACCGACAAGTCTCCTGTCCTCGTATTTGGAGAAACAAGAAGTACAGAGGCATTGTGTGTGCTGTGTGAACATGATGTTACTGTAGTTCTAGATTGTGAATGTACATTAATTCATCTTACTCACATACAAAGAAAACGTATTCTATATTCATCAAAATGCAAATTAGAATATGATGCAAACCTGCCATAATTATATTAAGACAATGTATTTAATCCCATTTTATTTACCAGTGTCTTTGCTGCTGATGTTTGATGATCCAGTTCAACCATACAAACAAGCAAAAATGTTGTGTTGAACCTTCCCTTGTGTATTACTGTACGAATGTGAATTCACTTTTCCTTCAACCTGAGGTTTATTCATTACATATTTTTGTGTCAAAGGGCTTTTACATTTGCCATAAACATACATTTTTATATTAAAAACAAACTAACAAGCTCTGTTCATATTTAAAAAAAAAGTGATGTAAAAATAACACAATGATGTAACACATTATTGTTATGCATTACCTTTAAAAGTAACTTTCCCCAACACTGGTCAGAACATAAAGTGAAATGGCACAAATATATTTACAGAGCAGAGAGGAAACTGTAACTTCCTCTGCTGACAGGATCAAACCACATCTAGCAGCCTAATGATGTTGACTGTCACAAAGTCAAGACTGCTGAAATGTCATGTAACTTATGAAACCAAAACATATTAAAACTTACTGAGAGGATCGTGCATTAAATCGTTATTTTGGTGTAAGGAGTCAAATATCAATCAATACTGTCATTCTGTCTGGATAATGCTTCTTAATGAATTGAAATAGCAAACAGTGTGATCTAAAAAACACAATTCAGAACCAATTTAAAACTATAAATTTTGCCTGATGATGTTATTAGAAATAGGGTACAGGTTAATGTTGTTTCATTTGACCAAAATACTGAAAATGTATGTAATGAGAAAGCCTAATATTATCACATATCTTTTGAAACCAAATATTTTTAGTTTCCTTAAAGAGGCTTTAATCTTATTAATGTTTTCTTCTTTAATAAAGACTTTATCACTCATTCATTCTGTAACCTTTAACTTAATTGCATTTACATTTACATTAAATTAGATTTGCTTTTGGTATGTTAAAAACAATATATATACAGTAATACTTGAAATGTGAAGAATTTTTGTTAGTTTGTTTTTTATTGTTTTTTCATTCATGATTTCCTCCTGCTTTTGATGATTTTTCAGGTGGTGAAGCTTAAACAGATAGAACACACATTAAACGAGAAAAAAATATTACAAGCAGTGTCTTTTCCTTTCCTTGTGAAGCTGGAGTTCACTTTTAAGGTACACATGCAATTTATATCGAAAAGAAATACAATGTCAGAGCAGAGGTTGTGATCAATCTTATTATATATTACGTATTATTACAAAAATAATAATTGTCTTACATAGCATTGTGTTAAATTCATATCAATTTCCTGAACAGGATCATTCAAATTTATACATGGTCATGGAGTATATCCAAGGAGGTGAGATGTTCTCACATCTGAGACGGATTGGAAGATTCAGGTAATACAGTTTCTGTATTATGTGCCTATACCTGTCTTTTTCTCTTATAAATTAAATAACCATGTTTTTTTTTTTTTCTCATAGTGAGCAGAACGCACGGTTCTATGCTGCACAGATTGTTCTGACATTTGAATATCTTCATGCTCTAGACCTAATCTACAGAGACCTTAAACCTGAAAACTTGCTCATTGATCATCAGGGATACATCCAGGTGTGCCAGTCACTTAAATGTTACCTGCAATTTGGTTATGTAATTGATTTTAATGAGCTTTTATTTATATCTCTTAGGTTACAGACTTTGGCTTTGCCAAACGAGTCAAGGGCAGAACCTGGACACTGTGCGGTACACCAGAGTACCTGGCACCTGAGATCATTCTCAGCAAGGTAAGAAAACATGGCAGTACTTCTTTCTTCTCTAAATGTTAAACAAATGTTTTAATGATTTAAAGTTATTTTTTCCTTTTTTGTTAGGGCTACAACAAAGCTGTTGACTGGTGGTCACTGGGAGTTTTAATCTACGAAATGGTTGCTGGATATCCACCTTTCTTCGCTGATCAACCAATTCAGATCTATGAGAAAATTGTTTCTGGCAAGGTCAGATGAATCTTTTTAAGTAATTATGCCAATAAAATTACTTTTTCTTGTTGGCCCTACTGTATATATGTACTTTGCCCCAATATCTTTAATTATCCACATGTCCACACATGACTCCACTTAAAATCTTTTCAAAGCAGAAAGCTGTGCTATTGTTGTTAACAGTTACTTATAGCTCTTATATACAATCATATAATTCATTGATGTAACAAAACAGTTTTGTCATGTGAAAATACACAACTGAGGTGTGACATGTAACTGATGTACATGTGTAAATTATGTAAATTTAAGACACATTCTTTAGTGCATGGATTTAAGTACATTTTTACTTTGTTTGAATGTTTTTGTCTTCAGGAAAATAAATGCGCCATATAAAATCAAAATGTAAGATTTGATAAATATAATTTGATTTGGTCAATAAAGGTTCATTTTGTAAAACCACTTCCAAATCTAAAAAAAAAAATACAAATTCTAACTAATAAATGGCAATGAAATTCACAAAATGTTCTAGACAATTCCAACAAATTAAATTTTTTCATTTCCACAGGCACATTATACTTCACACTTTAGTTCAGACCTGAAGGATCTTCTGCGCAATCTGCTGCAGGTGGACCTCACAAAACGCTTTGGCAATTTAAAAAATGGAGTCAGCGACATCAAAAACCACAGATGGTTTGCTACAACAGACTGGATCGCGATCTATGAGAAGAAGGTGTGGCCTTTAGTTTTTTTTTTTTTTTTTTTTTACATTCAGGCTTAAATTTATTTAACTTTTGTAAGCTGGTGATTTTCTTTTTTTTATGATTTTACAGATTGATGCTCCCATCATACCAAAGTGCAGAGGGCCTGGAGACACAAGCAACTTTGATGAGTACGACGAGGAAAACATCCGAGTGTCTGTCACAGAGAAATGTACAAAAGAGTTTTTGGAGTTTTAGGGTTTCGGCTTTAGAAATTTACATGTCTATTTTGTCTTGTTATGCACCTTTAAAGTTGAATTCATGAACATCATGTTGCTTCATTCAAAGAGAGTTTTCAGAGATTTGAAAATTCTCAGGTGCCTTTAGCAGTGAAGTGTAGTCTACACAGCATTAAAAAAAGATCACATAGTATTCTGTTTGGAAACATTATATGTTAATTAATTTATACAATGGATAAAGCATATTTTTTCTGTGATGAAAGATTTTTTTTTATTTGTATAACGTTACGGAAAAGCAACCTATATGTTCAGTATTAATACACACGAAATGAGTGTGTCTGTGGAATATGTGTGCCAAAGCTTTTGGTTGTTCAGACATATCAAAAGATAAATGTTGAAAATTAAGTAAAATGTCTCCTTAAACAGTAGTAGTGCAAATTATTCCTATACGATTTTGTTATTTTATCTAGAAAAGCTTCAAAAAGATGTCTAATCTGAGCATCTTCTACAGTTGTCCCCTTTTATGGACCATGTTAATACTTTTATTTTAAGAGAAAGGGTATATCTGCTGTATAGATTATGATGTACAATTTTGGAACAGTTTACTTAGACACTGAATAAAAGAAAATTATCTACATTTCTTTATAATGGTCAATGCCTTTTGTCATTTCTGTTTGTCTGGGAGTATTGTGCGTATACTTTTAAAAGATGCTGTTTATTTTTTAACCTATTTTTTTCAAATAGTCTTAAAATCATCTTTAAAATAACTACACTTAATTATGGAGGTTTGATTTAAAATTGTTACTTGATTTATCAGGTGACTGCAAAGTTTTGTACAAAGAATAGAAACATTAGATTGCAACTCGAACTTTATTGGTTTTAATATATGGTATATTGTGAAATTGTCCGTTATATATGGGAAATGTAAATGGTCGTTGAAAAAAAAAATCATCGGATGTATTAGGCTAGTCAGTACTTTTACAAATTAACAAAGCTTTGTGATACTTGTATGTTACACACTTGTCACGATGAAAATGTACCTTTTTTCTTTATTAATTGGTCTTGATGTGTGTTCATTGTTGAAGAGAGAACAACTACATTTCCCATCGTTCGAGACTACATTACCCATAACCCCCCGCGCCTGCATTTGTCGGATTGTGCTTGGAAAAAAAGCGTAATATTGTTCCAATGATCGAGAATCAATAACATTCAACCCATCTACATAAAACATCTGTTAAATTGGTAAGGTAAAAGCTTGTCATACAACTAATTGGAAATTGTCGTTTTGTTTTCTCAGAAAGACGGCAAATGTCATAAATGTTTAGTTAATGGAAGCTAGCTAGCTAATGAGTTTATCGTCTGCTTTATTAATCATCACACTGTCGAAATTCATCATGATATCACTTGTAATATATTAAGTGGATATTTTTTTGATCCAACACTTCTGTTTAGCCTGACAGAATACAGAATACAGTCACAGATAACATTTAGTCTTGCTGTAACTATATTTCAAACGGCATTTTTATTTTTTTAAATCAAGGATACTTTATTTACAATAAATGATTAAATACTTTATTTACAATTAAACATCTATTTTCTGCTTTAAAAATTATGGTTGTCATTTTGTTCATCGTGTTTCTCTTCATGGACACAGAACCTGTCAAACCTCAAATGTAAAAGAAAAGGCTTATTTAATTTCCTTCAAAGCTGGTATATTTTGCTTGTGATGTTTGCTCAAGCTGTTTTGCGAATTTAAAAACTGTTTATTTCAAAATAGCGATGATAGTCGTTTTATGATAACGATGGTAGTATTAATATATTTAATTTGTTAATAAACAAAATAGTTACCTTTTTGTCAGATAACTTTAGTGTTTACAATGTGTTTACAGTTTTGCATGTTTAACATGTTTCTCTTGTCTGTTTTGTGTTTGTTTTGGTTTATTATATTTTTGATTACTGTGTTATTTTTGCAGAATCAATTCTCTCTCTAAATGTATTTAGAAACTTTGTGAATTTCTGGAAGATGGGGCAGCTTTGCACAGCAGGAGATTGATGAGTAGAGAATGAGCAGGACATGAGGAAACAACTAAACACATCTAATGGAATAGAGCAATCTCACCTCTCTGACATACAGGTGAGCAATAGATCAGAGCTAATCAGATTATTATTGTTTAATATATAAAAACAAAGCCTCTGTTATGCACCTCAAGAAATTATTTAGAATTGGCCTAAAAATGAAAATACAGTATTTCTTCAGTGCACGCACTGAAACGTACGTTGAGGGAATATGGAAAAACTGTGGCATTTTCCTTTAAAAACTACAACAGTGATGAATATAATTGCATTTATTATTCTTTCTTTCATCCAGCAGTCATGGAAACCAAGGAAAATGGCTCAGTGGACACCAAAAGGTAGGGGTGTAAAGTAATGTTGGGTTTTGAATGAGAAACATTTTGTACTGACATCTTAATTTTATGTTGTTACTGTACTTTTTAATCTTTCATGTTACACATTAAGTGATTTTGACTGTACTCGGTCAAAACTAGTAGGCCTAAGATGGCTTTAGCTGGTTATCAGGCTGGTGTAGGAGGGTTTAGGAAACTTCTTTACCTTGTCAGGCTGAGAGACCAGCTACTTCCAGTTTAAACCAGTTAAAACCAGCCAACCAGGTTTGGTTTGGTTTGTTTTCAGCTGGGTTTTTTTTTTAAATTGCCGTTGCTTCCATTGTAGAAAATATAGCAATTAGAAATAAATTCAAGGATTTTTCATTTCTTGTTCTCAATTAATGGACTATTTTTTTAAATAATGAATTTTTTGCAGAAAAATATCACATTTATATAAATATGCTCAACACTGACTAAAGAATCCAGACATTCAGGACCTCAGTTATTTCACCAGGGAAGAGCCATGGCAACCATTGCTTGTATGGCAACTGTTGTCAAATGAATCAGCACTGATTTTATGCCATTTGTTAAAGACTATAATATTATTACAATGAAATTTTTTTTCTGAACAAGATCTTGTGTGCAAATTTCATAAACAATTTAGGCACACATTCTCTCTCTAAATGTATTGGCTAAAAAAACTCCCATATTCTTATGTGCTATTACAGAGACGGTGTGATTTCTGTGGACGCCCATTTTAGTTGTATTTTACAGTAGATTTGCATTTAAATGTAGTCATTTAGCAGACGCTTGTATCTATAGCGACTTACAAATGAGGATAATGAAAACAATTGAAATCAACAAATACGCAATGATATGCAAGAGCTATAATAAGTCTCAGTTTAACGCAGTGCATGTAGCCTTTTTCCTTTTGTATGTATAATAAGTTAAAAGAAAAATAGATATTTATTTTCAACAAGCAGTTAATACATGATTTAAAGTTGGTACACCCTAAAGTTAAATGTCAAACTGCTTTTTATAATATGGATTTATTTTATGCATGTTTTCAAGTGTCAGAATTGTAATGGAGAGAGAAGAAATTTCTCAGCTTTCATTCAGAATGTCGTCTTGTTTTCCAGAGATTGTATTATGGTTTTTGAACAACATGAGACTGACTAAATGATGGCAAACATTTAGTTTTTGGGTGGACTAACCCTTTAAGGCCAATAATGTGGTGTCACATGTCTTGAAGTTTGTGTAGACATACAGTATTTGGTTAAATAATGCTAATGTATCAGTGAAATAATTTGCTAAATTTCTCTCTCCCTAACAGTTCTGTGGAGAATGGGCAGCTTTCAGATCCAGCCCACTGGGCCGTAGCAGATGTGGTCAATTATTTTAAGGCTACAGGGTTTGAGGAGCAAGCCAATGCTTTCCAAGATCAGGTAGGAATTTGTTGTCATATTGATAAATGTTATTAAAAAAAAATTATTTGTTTACAAACTAACAAGATTCATATAAGATTCAGTGCTTACATGTTAAGGCTTTTACAGAGCAGAAATAAACATGACAACAACCACTGTAGATTATAATAAACACATGATTACGATAGGGTATGGTTTGTGTGTGATTTTTCAGAGATTTTGATATTTTTATAATTTACAGGTAAGCCCTAATATTTTACATTTGTGATTAATCACAGCTTATGACTATGATTAACACAATTACATTTCTTAATCGATTGACAATATTTTGGAGTCACTATGGAGAAATATTTAAATGTTGATAATAGAACATTCATCAACATTAAAACATTCGTCACTGAATGAGATAAGTCATTATTTTTCCAACCATTAGAAATACTGTGACATTTTATCCTTGCATTTTTTCCCAAATATTTATCAAATGATCTAGCCCAAAGTTCTCAACAAAATGAATGTACAGTAATAGCATGGTTTGTGTTTACTTGAGACTATTAATTATGTGTTGAGCTGATCTCAAGCTATTATGCATGATGGAATGTTAAACTCATTTTGCATTAATATATTTTAGCATGCACTTTTTTTTAACATAACTAAATGCCTTTTTATTGTTTAGCCTTCAGTCACAGTCAGTTGTACATAAAAATATAGGAATTTCACAGTAATTGTGCAGTATCTTTGAACACTGGAGCAAGCGCTTCGTCACTTTATTTTAAAACAATTGTGTTATCAATAATTGTGTTATTTTATTTCAGTAGTCCACTTTAGACATTCTATTAACAGTGACCAACATGTCGACTAGCAGTCATTACAGTATTAGTAGACTCTCTGGTTAATATCTTCTAGTCCACAAAAAGTATGCCAACTCTAAAACTACCCTAACAGTCTACTCTGAGAGTTATTAGACATGTAGTTGCAAATTAATAAGAATTAATTGACACGTAGTTGACATGTTGTTACAAAGTTACTTATAGTTAACAGAATGTCTAAAGTGCAATATATCAAAATAAAGTGTAACCTATAATTTTATTATTTATCCCCCGTGTCTTTTTTGCTCAACTTTCCTCGACAGGAAATCGATGGCAAATCCCTTTTATTAATGACTCGAAATGACGTTCTGACTGGACTGTCAATAAAACTGGGTCCTGCACTGAAGATCTACGAGTATCACGTCAAGCCTCTCCAAACCCAACACTTAAAAAGTAACGTCTCATAGCTGCTGCAGCCACAAGGACGCATGGAAGACAATCACAGCAGGGGTGCAGGGTAACTGCAGGCAGAACTAATACATTTTATGCATCTTAATAAATAACATGGTGAATTTATTGCTTTTAAGGTCTCATTCTGCTGTAAAGGCATATTTACTGTTTTTAGTTTACCTACGTTTAACATGTTCATTCAGATTTTACCTTCACTTTGTGTGCTTGTACATAAATCATTATTGCTTTTGCAATTAAATGATCAGTTTAAAAAATGTGATCTGTGATGTAAAATGAAAAATGGCTTGAACTAAAATTGAAACACTATTCTTGAAGATGTTTCTGTGTAACGCATGAAGTACTTTTAAACAGAATTAAGAGAAAGGTTGTCGCCACAGTTATGATTTTTATTGGTTTGTTGGTGTTTATTTTTTTCCTTTTGTTTTTCTGTTATTCTTTAATAGATACAACATGTGTTGAGCTAAAGTAACAGCACAAATGATCAAATGCCTGAAAAATGATGTATTTGCTGTGGTTTACAGCTATAAAGGCTCAACGCATTAGGGCTTTGTTTGCAGGAATCCTGTCAGAATGACAGTGCTTTGTGCTGCTATGAATTCACTTTATTTATTTCATTCTGTTAACTAGCAATGTGATTCCTGATGAATTGGTTAATTGTTGTTTTTGAAAGCTGGCACAACACTGTAAATCTACAGCGGTTTGTGATACAGGGTGTTTAAAAAAGTGAGTGTAGACTGCAATAAATGGTGCTTATTCAGACTGCTAAAAAATCCACTTCCTGGTCCTCATTACAGTGGTGTGTGACTTCCTTCCTTTTGTGTGTATGTGGCATTTGATTATTTAAAAAATGGATGATTAAATGTAATAATAATTTTTTTCACTTATCTCTTTAAACAATGACATTTCAGATGTTGCATGTTTATCTGATTTTGTAAACTTGATTCTTTATTATAGGAAGGTGGTAAAGCTAATTGGTCTTTTATGTAAATGACCATTTTAACTGTGTTGTGTTTACTCCAGAAACACTGCTTTACACACCTTTCAACTCAAACAAAATTGTAACAAATGTTTATTTTGTTTTAAATTACTCATTAGAAATCAGAGTTAAACAAATCTAAAATCTATTATAAATGCATTCAAGCGAAGACATTATGAAGACGAACACACACATTTTTGGACTGTATTTATTAATATATTTATCTGAGATTAGAATGATTTTTTCTTCATTTCAACATTCAACATTTTTTTATTTTATTTGTGTGATTACACAAATGTTTCTCATTTAAAAATTAAGTTAATGTTTAGACAGGTAATCATGCTAGAGCCTAACTTGAGATTGTTTGTATAGGGTTTATTTGTATAAGATGTCTGTTTTGTAAATGTTGGGTTTTTTTTACATTTTGGCTCGTGGTTTTCTGCGTACAGTGCCTGTGATGTTTCCTGATGGATTATCAAGGGGAAGATAAACCTGAAATGAAAGCACAACAACTGTAATGTGATTTTAATATATAAATACACAAAGCAAGAACGTTATTTAACCATTTCTAAGTTGGGATAACAAAACATTTTTCTCCTGCTCCTGTGTGTGTGTGGTTTGTAAAAGTTTGGCAATAAAGTCATTTTAAGAGTAGCAGTCTCAAAAGTCCTAATTTTGTCACAGAGCCTGAAAACTCTAGACTTTGTCCTTTGTCAATAGAGAAGTATATTCAGACTCATCTGAACTGATAACCTGTGGTTGACTTGCTCTTTTTTTTGTCCCAAACTATTTCAATAGATTTCTTTCACTCACCTCATCCTTGTTTAAGAGTCCCATTTTTGTCATGTCAATGACAAAATAATGCTGATTCGGCATAATTATCTCAATTTCTTCAACCTATGGAAGCAAAGTGATCTTGAAAATTATGTTTTTTTACATTTACTTCCAAGTATACTTGAGTAGCATAAAGCAATAAACCACCAATAACTTAATAGTAATGCTTACCTTAGCTAAACTAACTAAAGTCACACAAAACTGAAATCAGTTTAATCTACCTGTGGAATTCTATCAAGCACCAGAATTTGTGTTTCATAGAGAGTTTTCTGAACAGATGGAGAGTATTCTCCACGATCATAGGGTCCTGCAAACTTCTGAATGATGATGTCCTTAACAGTTTTCCTAGAAGGAAATTGTCATTAAAATAAGATGGAATACACAGCATTTAATAGAACATATGACATATCATGTGCTAGAATGTCTAAATATTTTGCATTTACCATGCAGCATCAAATGCTACATTCACATGAGTGTTGTAGCGCCATCTTGCATAAACAGAAGTGCAGAAGAATCTGTCCTTTGCATCTGTCAGAGTGGTAAAACGGTCTCGTAGGAAGCCTTCAAATCCAGACTGAGTAGTCTTCAGTACCTTCATGCCTCTAATACCACTGTGAACCACTGGAGCCACTGAGAAAAATATATGTAATGAATTAAAGCAAGAACATACTTTGCCTTAATACTTTCAGACCACCATCAGAATCTCATTTTTACTCACTACTCAAATATTGTTCGACCTCACAGAAGTGCCAGGCCTCAGGACAGTGGATGAAAGCATGCGTGTGCTCTACTCCATTCTATTAAACACACGTTAATAATATTTTGTGTATTATACAATAAATATTACAGTGTAATTTGTTTAATCAAAATCAAATATATAACTGAAACATTTGTCAAACAAAATGGAATGGAAAATACTTCAAGCACTTCTGTTGTTGATTCTGTGCTTGATCCATTTGGGCGTTTTGGCTAGTTGGCTAGTCCTAGCACCAGCTTTAGTGCAGGTGTAGTCAAATAAACCCAGTAAGTGTCCAAAGATATATACGATTAGCCCTGGGGTGCCTCAGGGTTCAGTTATTGCTCTCCTACTCTTCTCGATATAGAGCCCAACTAGACACATATTTTTAAAGGCACAATAATAATTATTATTATTTAAAAATGTTATCAACTTTTCTGAACTTCTCTAGCTTTGTATCTTTTGCACTACAGTGGGTATAATTGGCTTTTGTGTAATGAATTACTTGTGATGTTCCTCATTCCTTGTTTTACTAAAAGGCTAAATATTATTAATACAAACGTCTACATACGTTTTGGGAGTCACTGTATGTATTCTGCTTAAGCGGTAACACAACACCTTTTCCAGCCTTTTCCAGGGAACTTCATCAATGTTGACCCTCACTCTTGTGACATGATTGAATGCTGTGAGGAAATGTTCGCAGATATCCAGGGCAAAGCACTCAATAGTCTTAATCTGCAAGACAAATAATATTCTGTGCCTTAATTATATTAAGTCATGGCTTAATATAAGAAAACATTAGCTGTTTAATTGCAAGATGACTTGATTTAATAATATTTTAATAGAATACATATGCATGTAATAGAATACATTAAAAAAATACATATGTAGCTTCACTGCTGACTTATATGATGAAGTATCATGTTATGTAACAAAAATTATGTTTTCAATTTAATGTTTGTTTGTTTATATTTATATAGAAAATGATAAATAGCTACAACATGTAAGCTAAACTAAATGAATAAAAGGACCTACTCCTTTTAGCTTGGCGAGAGCATGGACAGTGTTTTTGATGGTGTCAGTGGGGATGATGTCGGAGTTGTCTCCTGTCAAGTAGTCTTTGCGCGTCTTCAGGGTTAACTGAACGTCTGCAATCAGCTCAGTAATTTGGTGATGAATCCCTTCCCGGCGAATGTAAAGAACTTTAACCATATTCTTCCCATAGCCTGTTCTCACAAACTCCACATTCTACATGAGACATATTATTAAATAATGCTGCAAATAAAATGCATTTTTTAAAAATGCATCCACACACGTACAGTATGAATGAAAAGCACATTTCTTTACCTGATTTGAGGTAGTGGCCATGACTGTAACAGGAGTTACTGCTGACTGCACCAGTAGTTGGAGGAGTTTTGGAGGGAGCAAAGGGTTTTGCTGAAAAGGTGGTGTCGCTTACCAGTTTTGATGTTTGGGTCCAAATGATCAATAATCTGCCCCACCTCCATAAACCTCTATACAGAGATTTTGATTTGCTGAAAGCCCTCTGTTCTGTTCCATTTACATGGTGACCACAGTCACGTCCTTCTCCACCCGAGCTATGACCCAACATTTCACCTTGCCCACTGGCCTCCCTTTTACACCCCTCAACTGTACATCAACCAAAGTTCAACAGATTCCAGTTTTTTTTCAAGGAAAAAGAGAAAATCAAGCTTGAACTGGTAATAACTGCATCAACAGAGTGTTTCAAGAACTTGACATCTCAACTACATTTTCAATAGGTGTTTCTTCAGTATTCCAGTTGATTGATCTTCGGCAGATTTCTATGACTATGCCTGACAAACAAATAAGATCTAAATAATCAGATTATCTTGTTTAATTTGATTTATAATCTTCTCACAACCTTGATTTCTGCATGCTTGGGGAAATCATCAGGGTTGGATACATTGGTTGGAAAAAAGATGGAGGTGAAAATGATATACAGCCTAAAGAGCCTGATGTTGCATTGTCTTGTGCCAACAACCTAAATAAAACCATATGCAGAACCATATGAAAAGATTATACTTGACAGAGGTGTGATATAGGCCTAATGTCACTGGGACAAAAATATGTGAAACTTGTATTTCAAGCATTTGCTGTGACGTAAACATAAGTAATAGTATTATTAAGATTATTCTTCGTCAATATGTGGTTTTGGCCTGCCTGCCGGCCTGCCGCTATATTGTTTATTTTGTCTGCACAAGATTAAAAGTTTATGTTATATTCTCGTTGAGTGCTCCTTCTCTTGAACCACAGCTTGTACTGTTATAAAGACTTTAATTTATAATATAAACTATCCATATTTCTTCTTTGGCCATATGGCAAATTCACCAAAATATAAAATATGTATAAAAAATGCACTTTCACTTTTTAGTCCAACAGCTGAGGCTATATAATTTACAGCGATGTTCCATAAGAGCTAACAAAAATATATAGATTTTATATTTGTTTTTTTATTATATTTAATATAGAATAAAAATATTAGACCTTTACAATTGTAATTATATTAGAATAATTATTTTAAGACTCTTGTTTAATATGTTAGAATTGACAATTAATTAAACAATTAATTTACACTCATAATGGGATAGGTTGTAACAAGATTATATTACTTTTCAGAATTTAATTTTAAGGTTTTAGGGAAATATTCTAGATTTTAATTTTCCCAGTCCCTGCTATATTCAGGCTGCTTTACTGTTGCTAGATTACAGCTGCATGAAGTCAGTCATAAGACAAACTTCCTCTTTTTCACATTAGAACAGCTATTTTGACTTCACAGCTTGGAACACTTTCTGTTTTCATTTAAGCAGGAAATTCATGTTTTATTCACTTCGAAACACAGGTTGAAATGTTCATGTTGTTTCAACTGTGTGAGTGTATTTTGTTGTTTTTTATCAGTTTCTCAGAGGCAGCAATATCCTGTTTAAATGAGGATGGACAGCCGGTTGACTGGTAAGATGAAAGCTTTGCTCTTGGGTTTAGGATTAGTTTATGCAAATATGTTTGATGCATTGTATTATTCAATGTTTTATCATTGTATTCTCATATATTTAAAAAGGTTCGTTATTTATAAACTTCCCATTTACAAGATGGAAGTTAAGGGAAGTGGAGTGGATTACATGTATCTGGATCCAGCCGTCATGGATTTTCATATAAGTAAACATACAGTCAACAGCAGTCAAGGAGCTTTAGGCAGAACATTGACACAGCTTTACTCCAGATATACAGTAAGATGCTCTGCTATATTAATATAGTACTGTATACATACTGTAAAGGACAATTACAAAGGTCCGTTAAAATACACTTAAAATCTTTCAATAACACATAGATGACTGTACTTTCATTTTTTAGTCCAACAGCTCAGTCTATATGCTTTACAATGACGCTCCACCAGAACTGAAGTACCCAAGCAACTATGGACATACAAAAGGTACATAGATTTATATTTGATTTTATGGTTAACATAATATTGTGCTTTCCCTATAAAAAAAATCTATGTTATGGTACAAAGGCAATGCCTAATAAGTTGTGTTTGTGAAAAAATGTCTCTCCCTCTTTCTTTCTCTCTCTCTGTTGTATTCAGTCCCCTGTGATTTGGTTGTGAAGCAAGTAGCAATAAATTAATTGTCCCATACCCTCAAAACCAACTGATACTTTATATAAACAAGTATCCAGTATGAAACTTGTATCCAACTGCATGGGGTAACTGAATTGTCAGGTATATGATTTTTTGCAGGCATGCTGATGTTTGACCAGTCTCAGGGATTTTGGCTTACACACAGCGTTCCTCATTTCCCCCCATTTCCAGAGAGAAATTACAGTTACCCATCTACAGGAAAATACTACGGCCAGACTCTACTCTGTATTACATACAACTATACACAGTTCCCTCAAATATGTGAGCACATGCGATTCTTATTATATAGGATCTGTCTGATTTAAAGTGTGGAATAATTTATTGCTCATTGTCTGAAATAAGTAGCCTATTCCTCTCTTTTAACAGCATGGCAGTTAGCATATCTTAATCCACGTGTATATAACTGCTCTGTCCCTGTGGCATTTCGCCCAGACATTGCAGCCATGGCACAAATTTGTGATGGTAAGACACCCGCCATTAAAAACAGAAGGAGTCTGCAGAAGCTGGAATCAGTTCGAGGACAAACCTTTTTCAGTTTTGCCAAATCACACTACTATGTGGATGGTGAGAGTTCTCAAGTTCAAAAATTCTTCTATTTATTTAAACTGATACAGCAGTTTATTGACATTGTATTATGCCAAAGTACTCTTTACACTGGTTATGTAACCATGCAGGTATGCAAGATGTCCAGTCCTTACACGTTTTCAGTCCCTACATTTTTTACCATACACTGTCTTTTTTAAGACAATACTTGACAATATATTATTGTAATGTAAAATGTTATTTTACTATTTCTTGCTATTCCAATTATAATACAGTAGGCTAAAAGCTAGTGATCTATAATGTGGGTTTTTTTAATTATTGAAAAAAATTATGTGATTATTTGGTCATTCCCCAAATGATCAGTCCCATTTAATGTTACTTCTGTGAAACACAAATCTAGAAATCATGCTTCAGGAGGCTTGGAAACAAGTACTATGTCTCAGTCCTTACTCATTAAAATTGCAAAGGGGAATATGTATGTGTTCCACAGGAAAACTATTCGTTTAAGATAAAACAGTTAATGAATACTGAATGCTGAATACTGTAAGGTTCTAAATCAATGCTGAACATTTTTGGTATAGATATTTACACCGGTTGGGTGGCTCAAGCGCTAGGGACAGATTTGCTGGTGGAGTCATGGCTGCACCAGTCTCATCGGCTCCCTTCGAACTGCTCACTTCCCCGGCATGTGATGAACATTGACAGAGTTTGTCTCCCAGGACCACAGATGTTCAGAAACTACGAGGATCATTCAAAGTGGTGTGTGTCTTATGCATTGAAAGACCAGTGGGCATGTCTGGGGGACTTGAACAGAGACAGTGGACAGGCTGGCAGAGGTGGTGGGCTGATATGTTCTCAAAGCTCAGTCATTTATAAAGCTTTCCGTCAGGCTATGGCTGGGTATAAACACTGCTGAAAAAATGTATTCAGTACACTGAACTAGTTTCAGATTTTGACACATACATTAACTCTTTAAAAACATAGCAGAAATTAACATAACAACCAAATTGTAAATTTAACTAAGCTGATGATTGTGATGGTCATCCAAGCAATTTTCTAAAACAAGTTTTAACACTGATTTATTTTATTTGATCCTTTGAGAGGTCTTTCCAAGCCTTTAAATCATGTTGGTAAAGAAACTTTTTTTTTGAATGACCTTTGACTTCTGTTGTAGGTTATACTGTAAAAATATTTTTGACGTTGTAAATAAAAAGATCTGCAGCAGCTATGTTTAACAATTGCATGTGTTGTTTGCCATTTCTTCGTAGTTCCTTGTCAAATGAAAAAAAATAATGATAATGATTAATTAAATATCTTAATCCCAGGTTTAACAGACAAGGTTTACGCCTAATCCTAGACTAAAACGCAGGTCTGGGATGTTTCAACTGAAAGAAACTTCGTACTTTGATCAGTCGCCTGCCTCTCCGCTAGATGACGCTAAACGTAACACTAACTCACGTGGTAGTAGGAACTTCCAGGTTGACAGGAAGTAGTGTATCAAACAAACACGTGAAGCAAACAGAAGCAGCAGAAAATGGATTCTGAAAGGGCAACAACTTCAGAAAGTGTTTCTAAGAAAAAGGGGAAAACGAAGAAAGTAAAGCGAAAGGTAAAAGCCGACGAAGCTCCGGTGCAGAAGATGGATCAGGCGGAGGCTGAAGAAACAGAAAAGAAATCCGTGTCTGGAGCTTGTTTTCCTCCCACATTCAGCGTGTCTGAGATCAAAAACAAGCAGCGCAGACATGCTATGTTCCTTAAACTCAAGGAGGAGAAAAGAAAGGTGACGTCTCACTAACATATACTTACTTTGCACCACTTACAAAAGCATAATTTTTCTGTGTTTCAAAACCTAGCGAGCTGCCAGGATAGACAGCAATATGGGTATCACAACACAACACTTGTCATGATGACCAAATGCACATTTGTGCCCCAAAAACTTCATTAATTTACTTAAGCAATAATTTAAATCACTTACTATAGAAATGTACTGTAGCTCGCTAAGGGTTGAGACAGCCTTCAATCATTAGAAATGTAATTTTGTAATATATATTTTCCAAAATGTTAAAACTGTCAGTAATGTCTTTCAGCAAAAGCTGGAGTTGAAAAAGAAAAAGAAAAAAGAAAGAAAAGCTCTTGGAGATCAGGTATGTTTGGTTTCACACCATCTGTAATCAGTCTTGCCCTTATAAATCATGATACAATATTAAGGCAATTGTTCACACAAAATGAAATTGTCATCATTTACTAAACCTTCACAGAAAGTTTATGGCATCTGTTAACTTCCATAGTACTTGGTTCAATACTATGGAAGTCAACAAGGAAACCAAGAATTGTTTGGTTAACAGCATACTTTAAAATGTTATATTGTGTTCAACATTTTGTGAAGAATGAAACACGTACAGGGTGATGATGCTAAGTAAATTATGACAATTAAATTGTTTTTGTAAACTGTTATCACTTTATGATATATACAATTTATATTGTGTAATGCGCATGTGTAAATTGCATGTTTATTGTGCCACTTGTCCCTTCAGGTTCTCAATTTCTATTTTTTTTAGTAAAGCGGTTATATATTAGTACTAAATTACAAGTAGTGAATGTAAAGCAATAATTTTTAATTTAGTTAAAAATAAAACTTGATAATACATTTTAATACACCTTGTTTTGAGTAATGGGGATTTAAAGACTTTGGTCTCAAAATGAAAAGGAAACTAAAACATGATTAACTATGATGTATGTGTGTTTGTTTAAAGTTATTCTTTTGTGGTAATGCAGAAGTAAGAGTTTGAGAAGGAAGGGTTTAACAAATGAATATTGGCGCAACTGGGTATTTGGTATAGAATAGTTCATCTTTGCTGTTATGTGCGGAACTGTATTATTCTATATCAAATATAAACAGTCTTGGCAGATGTGGGGGCTATGGCTGTATGTAATAACTTAACTTATATTACATAACCTATGTTAGTCAATGCTTCTTGAAGTTAATAACATTATTATATTGACAACCAAGCGGTAAGAACTGCACACAACTGGCTTAAATTTCGATGACCTCTCTGAAAATAATTTTAAAAAGAAACAATCTGTGGTCAATGTCAATTACCTTGTTTTCTTTATTGGTGTTTCAATATATTTTCTCTTTCAGGCTCCACCAAAGGAAGTTCCCAAGACAATAGAAAACCAGAGAATATATGATGAAACTACAGTCAACCCAGAGGATGAGGAGGTGATGTGCGATTTTTGAACCCTATTCCGCCTGCTAACTGCTTTAGTAGACCTCTTTTACAATTTTGAACATAACCGGGAACTATTTTATTTGAAATACAGGTGGCTTTTGATGAAGGAACTGATGAGTTCTCTGCTTACTTTAATCGGTTGACAAATCCTAAAGTTCTCATCACCACTTCGGACAGGCCCAGAGGAGTGGGTTCAATTTACTGTTTTTTTTTTTTTTTTTTTTTTTTTTTATTCTAAATTAGCCTTAGAGAATGTTTGTCCTTGAATTATTTTGTTTTTATGGGTTCATGTCTGCCTGTTTTCAGAGGACCGTGAGGTTTTGTGAGCAGCTGGCAAAAGTGATCCCAGACGCTCATGTGTACTACAGAAGAGGTCTTGCTTTGAAAAGAGTCATTCCACAGTGTGTATCTAGAGGTTTCACCTATTTGATGGTGATCAATGAGGACAGGAAAGTGCCAAGTATCCTTTGCTCAGACGTCAGTATATAACCACATTTGTAGATCTGTGAGATTTTGTTAAATCAATGTCTTAATGAGGTCATGAGTAGTCACTGAATGATACAAGAAGAGTTTTCCCTCACTTAAAGTAACACAGATGGTTTGGTTCTCTGTCATCTTCCTGATGGACCAACTGCTCATTTCAAAGTCAGCAATGTTCGCCTTCGCAAGGAAATGAAGGTTAGTGATTTTTTATTTTTTTTTAATTATTAAACTAGTCTTGCTGTGAATTTTTAAATGGTCCTTGTTGCGTGATGCAGCATGTTGCGTGATGCATGCATATCACGCATCACCACTGTTGCTGAGCTTCAGACAAAAGTTAGGAAGTTAAAATAGAAAAGTTTTTGAGAATGCAACTATTAACATATTAGGGATGTAAAGCATATTAGTGGGTAGGAGAGTTTTTCTGCTATTTATGATGATAGCGGCTCTCTGGATTCGATTCTGAGCTTAGTTTTTAACAGCAGGTGGTGCTCTAGGCTAGTTTTTAACTGCACTCAAATGCTCACTAAGAGCCCTTGTTCATTTCATTGTGTAAGGTTTTAAATGTGCTTGCACCTTGTCTTTTATGACATAAAATTAATGTAAACAGCCAACCTCGTAATTTGATTCAACTTTTTTGAATTCATTATTTTACATCTGTAAAGAACTGAAACAAGCAGAGTAATGGATAGTTGTAAAGCACGCAGTGCCAGCATGCTGTTTAAAACTAAGCTTAGAATCCATTCAAGAGAGAATTGTGATGCATTTGGGAAATCTTTGCTCAATTATATGATTACTCAATTTGTGATGCATTTCCCCAGCCCTGCCATTTAGTAGTGTTGTAACGATTTGCGCATTGTGTATTATACAATTCATGGTCATTTTCCAAGTCATAGTGATCATACCTGTCCCCTTGTTAGTGGAGACTTGAGTGAGAGCAGAGCAGGTGTGTGTCATTATTTAGTCATTTGGAATGCACCTGTCAAAAGAAGCGATAACATTTCTTTATCTTCAGCTGCGATGTTCCTGCGATAATGAACGTAGCATGATGTGCTTCAGAAGATGTCGCTGTTTTAATGTCATAAATGTTTTATTGCTATTAGCATATTTGTAGCAAATAAACATACATTTTATATTTTAAAATGTTTTTTAAATATGCTAATATCTTTTATACTAACATGTATAAAACATTGTCCCTAAACGCTGACTCGTTCGTTTTCATTGGAACATCCCAGCTTATGTAATAATGACATGCAAGTGCTCTGTTCACTCAAGTCTCCACTAACAAGGGGATAAGGATGATCGCTTTGATTTGGAAAATGACCCTGACTCAAACGTTATGTCAAGTGCTACACCCCTACTATTTAGCCACTTATTAACTGCCAACTGCCTTTTTCAAGATCACAAAAGGCCATAGCTTATGCATTTTAATGTCGTAGAATAAAAAGTGAAAATATTGTGAGCTTGAGTTAACCACAGATCTTACTTTAGGCAGCCAATTAAAAATAAATAATTAAAACACCTGGGATGATGGAACTCAAAAATGCTTAACCCTGACTGTTTTTACTTGCTAGAGAAAAGGTAAGGCCCCAACGGAACATGTCCCAGAAGTCATCCTTAACAACTTCACTACTAGACTCGGTCACTCCATCGGCCGGATGTTTGCTGCTCTGTTTCCTCATGATCCACAGTTTGTGGGCCGTCAGGTCGCCACATTTCACAATCAGAGAGACTTCATTTTTTTCAGGTTTCACAGGTAAATTCTATGATTTGAAAGGGCTGTGTAATTGTGTGTGTAAGATTTGTTAGTGTTGAGATTGTCTCAAGGAGAGGTACATTTATAATACCTTTCATGATATTTTTTTTATTGACAGGTCAGTGTTGATTCTAAAAACAGATGTAAGAATGTACTGTAGTAAAAATAGAGACATAATCAGAAAATCAAGTATTCAAAGTCTAAAACTGCTATTATTAAAGTCATTGTTTTGCAGTGTTACAATTTAACTGGACAAAAATCGCATGCAGATTAGGAACTTTTGTTTCTACATGTCTTAGTAAACTTATGTGTCACACAGGTACATCTTCAAGAATGAAAAGAAAGTGGGTATACAGGAACTAGGACCTCGCTTCACTCTTAAACTTCGCTCTTTACAGAAAGGAACATTTGACTCAAAGTTTGGCGAATATGAGTGGGTTCACAAGGTGTGTTCTAAATCTGAAATCTCGTTCGTGAGGAACATTTGTTGTTTGAATGTGCTGTTATTTGTCACTAATTTATGTGTCAGTCATACATGATTTATTTCTCCTTGAAATGTTTCAGCGCCATGAGATGGACTCCAGCAGAAGAAAATTCCATCTTTAAGGGACAGACTTCAAACACTTGGAAAGCCATATTGACGTTTTAAATGGACTGTCAAAAAATCTCATATTATGAAATGAAAGTGTTGTAGAAACACAAGCTTTGTCTTTACTGTATTATATTTTCTGCTACACTTTTGTTTATAAGAATATTATAACCAGGCTGCAAACAAAGAGGCTTGGTGTGTCAAGACATTACAAATAAATCAAGTGAATACATACATTTTTTTTGTTTTGTTTTTTGAATCTAAATATTTGGATATTTAAATATTGTTTTGTTTTTGTGTGTGTTTGTGTGTCCATGTTTTTTTATCTTTTTATCTTTAATTACCAATATAAAATACTCAGTAGATGCTGGAACTTGGATCTTATTCTGAATATGCTGTACTCTTTGTGTGTGGGTATATGGGGGTTGTTGAGTAATTAGGTATTACTTAATTTTGTACATTTAAACAATTTTAAATGCATACTTTTTCATGCCACAAAGGTTTATTTTTTGCGTTCTGTTAAATGCCAAGTGTATAGTTTATTCATTCTTCATTCAACTGTTTGGGTAAGATATTTTAAAATCAAGCACAGCACACAATTGGGGGATCATTTTAACGTGAAGTATGGTGAATAAATTAATGAAAACTGCCATATAATATAAACTGATTGAAATATAAAATGCCTTAATTTGCTGGCAGTGTTTTATTTTTTGGATGGATATACGTTGGCGGTTGATCGCACATATGTTCATATGTATGGCGCCGTTCAAACTGTCCTGTAGCGTTCCGTTTCTGTAAACTGTCCTGCGCGTTCCGTTTACCCTAGTACAGTTTGATTACTCCAGATACCGTTCCTTAGCACTTCGCACACCCACGCACTCTCAGTGAAATCATCATTAGGTTAATGTGAACATGAGCGGGTTTACTGGCAAACGGACAGAATTTACGGAGGTATGTTCACTAAATAACGTCTTCAAATGAACAAAAAACACATTTTAACAGCTAGTTCTGCTTGGTTGCAAACGTTGTGTGTGTGTGTGTGTGTGTGTGTGTGTTTTGATGAAGCGTGTGGAGTTGCATGTGTTTTATGTACCCGATGATCAGTTTGATCGAAGGTTGAATAAAGTATCAGCTGAAGCTGTTGACACTTTCATCTCAGCTGGGTTTATCAGGTTAGTTATTTTCATATTTTACATAACGAAAAAAATACCGGTGGGAGGTACCATAATTTGTGTAATTTCACTTAGTGTAATAAAATACAGTTTCATAAATATGAAACGGGCTGTATTTACAGAAAATGTAATCCACAAGTAGATTGTGGAAGTACTTTGTAAAGTTCTTATTCTAAATCCATAGCCTTACTCTGGGTAATTCATATGTGAGTCTGTCTGATCTTGCTGCTTTTTGTTTCAGAGTCGATTCAGATGTGAGTCTGTCTGATCTGAGATCTGATCTTGGAACATTTCTTGGCCTGGACAGGATCGCAGATAGATACGTTTTTTTAAAATGTGTTGGCAGAAGTTTGGCTCTAGTGAGTAGCTATCATTGCAGAATAATCAAGCTGTAATTTAGATTATGAAAGTAACATAAATGTACAACCAAAGGTTGAAGTTGTTTTCATTAGATTAAATCAAGCACATAGTGACGAATATGATAATTAAAAGTTTCATTAGACACACGGATATAAATACAATGATTCATTTTCAATGCATACGGTCTACAATTGCAAATTGGGAGATAACTACCCTTGAGTAGCACGGAATATTGTAAAGCTAAAATAACACACTTTCCATTTGATCCCAGGTTAAATTCAGACAAGAGAAAGAACTGACAGTAAAATCCTTCACTCCACCGTTTGTAAGTACTGGTGAAATAAAGGCAATTTAAGTTTAGTTTTAACTGCTGTAGTCAGCTGATTTATCCTATAATTGATTGTGTATGCCTTGTTTCCTTATCCCCATTAGGCTCCTTTTCCTGAACTGTACCTTTTACCCTTTGGAGAGAATGACAGAGATCTTTGCTCTAGCTCTCTGACCCCTGATACTTTAATTAGCAACACTAACCACCATAGTCACGATTTGCCAAGACCAACTTGTGCTCCTGGCAAAATAAAAGAGCCCATTAAATTCCCCTCAATCAATAAAGGACCTCAGCAGTCTGTCCTTATGCAGGATGCAGAGGATGAGAGTGATGAAGACACAGGATCCAGTGACACTCCTCATCTAACGTATGGTTTGCAAGATCAGATGGAGTCCCTACACAAACAGTCCGGTATGAAATGATCAGAACATAAGAACAGATGCATTCATTTACATCTGGGGCCAGTTGCTACAGCTGTGCGCAAGTTATAAAAGAGGCACTTAATTACACCTTATGCACTGCTAACGATTTACATTGCACTATTATTTGAAACATAATTTTGCATACAATGTAAATATTAACAGAATTTTTAAAATGGGCGTAATGGTTAGAAAATTAAAACTGTTAATTGTTTGAATTGCATCAATAAGCTTGTTTTACCCGATACGATAAAAAAATTTGAAGACGTATATGAAAATGTTGACATTTATGAGTGTTATGTGAATAAATTATTTTGTTAGTGGCTCTTCTGAATAAACCTGGCTACATCTGTGTACTTGCGTAGTAACTAGATGCATATGTAATGTGAAAACACATTGGTGGACCACTGTAATACCAGAGTATGTAAGTGGTACCTCTTCAGGAACAGTCCACTTAAAATAAAGTGTAACATTCTGGACACCAACAACAATTTATATGTAAAGCTTAATTTTCTGGCTGCTGCTGTGTAACTGCATAGTGAATCCATTGGAATTGTCTAGTTAATGTAAAGTGTAACACTTTACTAAAAGGTCCTGTTACACATTTGTATTTACACATACCATTCAGTGAATTGTTACATATGTGTAGTTACACAAAAATTAGAGCTGTACTACTATGTACCAATCTAGTTACTATGTAAGTACACAGGTATTAGGGACACTTGATTAAAAAGTGGGAACATGCAGTTAAATAGAGCTACAAAATAACTAGTACTTATTAGGCCTCTAGAACAGCTGGTGCAAATTGACCCTGGAGTTTTCAAAGCTTTCGTAGACCTTAGAATCAAGACACCCCGACCAAAAATAAATAAAAATATATACAGTATATAATATGTGTAATGTATATAATTTATGTAATATACAAAATAAATACTTTAACATTGTTGGGTTTATTCATTTTTGTTCAATGCAGACAGACACCTTGCTAAACAGGATTTTTTTTCTCAAGTAGAAATTGATACAGCTGCAAAAAAGAAACATTGTTTTAAAAAGAACAACAGAAACTGTGGAGCTACAGAGTTGTTTGAGGATTCTCGTGGACTGGCGAGGTAATATTATTTTTACTTTTGTAATTGTGGAAAGACTGTTAACTGTCAGCTATGCATTCATCGGTAATACATTTTTTTTAATATTAGATCTGAAATGGATTTTTGTTTTTGCATTTTAAAAACCTATATCATACATTTAGGAATTTCAGCAGTTCTCTGACGCTAAAATCAAGTGAAGAAAGAACAGATGATATGGTAAGAGATTTATTTGTCTCACATTTAATACATCCGGTGGATCTTTTAATAAGCCATTCTGGTTTTATACAGAATGCAGTGTTGTTATAGTCTAAACCTTTCACTTAGACCCACATTCCTGTGCAGCGTTTTTGAAGGTTTAGTAAAGACAAAACGGGAAGTACTGTACCAGTAAAAGACAAGAGATTTATTGGCCAAGTAAAATAGCTCTTGCAGTAGGAGGTTGAACAGTGGACATTGTTATGAGGATGTTTTTTTTGTTTTTGTTTTTAGTGAAGGTTTTAATTGTTTTCACAGGTTCTTATGAGCAGACCGACCTCTCCGCTCCCAGCAGAGAGAAGTTCTCCACTGTCTGTCTATTCCCTGGAACTTTACACACAAGAAACAACCACTAGTAAGACAGTTTCTAATTAGTTTTGTCATTCTTGGTTTTGTATACCATACTCAATATTTTCATTCTTTCAGAAAATAAACTGATAGAGGAAATCAAGCTATTTAAAGAGCAAAGAAAGGAGCTTGAACGATCAAGGCAAGAGCTTTTGAAAAAGGGCAGGGAGCTTTTAGCTCTTAACAGACATCGCAGGAACCAAGGTACACAGTAATCTATAATTAAAAATGATTAAAAATGTGCCTTCCAGGTTTGAGAGTGTGTCAATGAGGTTACATCTGGACTTTGCTTTGAGATTGATAAAACATGACATTTATACCACTCTAGCTATGAAGTTTTTCTATGAATAGCATTTTTTTTGGACAAATAGGATGCATGTCTATACTAAAAGGTCGCACATTTGATTCATTCTTCCTTGAAATATTTTCCAGAGTTTAAGAGGATCATCCAGGTTCTAAGCAAACCTAGGAAGTTTTTGTGTTTGTCTTTGTCCTTTGAAGTAAATAAGTACAGGCCTTTTTGATTATTTGTTCTTGTGAAACATGTTTTACCTCAGCACCTGAAAAAAGCGGTAACAACCTGTCTTTCTAATGTTAAAGTCATGTACTAAAACATTAAAGATCATCAGTCTTAAAAGTTTGCAGAAGAAACCATGAAATTGCATAAAGCAGGAGACAAAGTGATAAAATGAGAGCAGGCTGTATGGATTTTAGTTAGTTGCATTTTTCAATAATTATGCCGAGATATAAACATTTTTGTCAAGTATAAATAAATGAAAAACTAGTATATCACAAGAGTGAGGAAAATATGCATTATACTTGTGAATTATTTTAGTCATAATCATCAACAGCCATCTTTTTTCTTTCTATCTTTTGTGCATATTTAGCAATTTGTGGCATTATAATTGTGCATATAGCCTATATATCAAAATATTTATGCAAGAAAAACTTTGTCTCATTCTGACTAAAACTTTGATTCTGAGAGCTGGAAACTCGAACTGTTTGAACTGTTGAATTTTAATTGTTCATATGTTTTTTTGCTTTGTTTTGGGGTTTTTTTAGACACTTTAATCTGTCAGATTTTTTCATGTTTATGAAATGGTTATTATGACAGTGTATGAAAGATGATTATTTTCATTTGCCTCTGAAGCTCGTGACCAGTGGAAGAGGCAATATTTTAACACTAAGAAGGCAACGATACTTTTGGAGGACACACTGAAAAGTGTACGACTAGACCTTCACACCTTCTACTGTAAAATGCTACAACAACTCCAAGCCAGGGATGGTGCAAAGGGACAGACGCAAGGAAAGAAACAGTCAAGCACAAAGTTAAAGGTAGTTAAACAGATTCTTGATTTAATGTTTTGATACATTAAAACATTTTTTTTTGCTTTGTCACTTGCAGAATGACTTGATAATCCAGATTATGACGGAGAGCAGTGAAATTGATAATCTGAGGAAAAATGTGGATGATGTTAAAATGAAACTGGCCACAGAGAGCAAGGTACTGAATAGACATGCACTGGATAGTTCTGTTATTTAGTATCATCACTTGTGATGTTTTTCTTTTTCTTTCGCTCTCTTTCTTTAGTTGAGAAAGCAAGCTGCCACAGAACTACGCGCCCTGAGAGCAGAACTGATGCAAAAGAGAGCTCAGTTATGAAGAAACACGGAATACATGCCTATGTGCTCAGTATTAGGTTACTTAGAAATGAAATTTCTTTGTGTTCCTTGTGATTTAGCTTATAAAATGACTAATGGTGCAACAGTGTGCACCAGTGTTTACACATTTTGAAGAAATTAACATATAGATGGTTGACTTATTGTTGATTGGATGTTAAAACACTTATGAGAGTATTATAACACCTACAAAATTATTTACTTTAACATTTAACTAAATTTTTATAATTTGTAAAAATTAAGTGCGAAAAATATGAGCTGTCAAGAAAACCATATTACTGTTTTTTCAAGTTTTATGCTGTCTAAACGACATTTTATAAGCAAGTAAAGAACATTTTAAGAAATTAACTGGAGAACACAACTGACAAAATGATCTAAATGTAATTTTTTTGTGATTTTGCTTTCTGTAGTGATGGGTCATGACGTTGTGATTTTTTGGAACAACCTCTTTATGCGCTGTTATGAGTACATCAAATGACCACTTCTCCCCTCTTAGATTGGGACACTAGACGAGGAGTTTTACCTTGGCACTATGAGAACACTCCCAATAAGGGGCTTAATATCAATTGGAGAAAGTTGGTCAGCTGGGTAATCTGAAAGATTGGTGGGATATCTAAGGTTGGGTACACCCCAAAATAATTTTGGGACAGTCCTAGGTAATGTCCCGAATATCTTGGTGATTTTCCTGTGGTGTGATGTGTGTTAAAAGTGACTAAATCTGCTCAGAAGAACATTGTAGGTGCCCCAGTCATGTTACTGTATCATCAATACAAGGAAGACACAAAAGTGTAATAAAATAAACTGTATTAACAAAAGGTAATCATGAGCAATTACTAAATAAATACCTTGAATAAAATGTGTAAGATCGATGAAATGCAAGGGATTATGTTGGGTTATAATAAATATAATAAAATATAATTTTAATAAACATTCATATAATAAAATAAGGTGAATAATCTTTTCTCAAAAAAGTAATTAAAGATTATTTGTTCTTATCTGGCATCAGCCATATAACATTTAATGTAAACTAGAATTTAAAATATAAAACTATGCCATGGTCTCTTGAAAAAGGTTTAGTCCAATGAGCAGTCTGGTGACTGTGACTTCTTTCACTGTTTGTGTGTAGGTAACATTATCAAATTGGAGAACAGAATGTCAGTAATGTATAATGATAAGATTACACTCAATTTTCAGTTAAAGGCATTTTATTATTGAATTCAGAAACATCATTGTCTAGCTCAGTTTAGTTTACTTACACACCTCAACCAGAATACCTTTGGCAATGTTACAAACACATTAAGTCCAAACATGAAAAAAGATCAAACTGCAAAAAATTTTAATTCTGTTATCATTTACTCACCCTCAAGTAGTTCGAAATCTGTTTTACTTCAGTAAGTGATCCAAAACAGCCTGGTTACAAACATTTTTCAAAATATCTTCCTTTGTGTTCGGCAGAACAAAGAAATTCATACAGGTTTGTTATTAAGTAAATTATGACAGAATTAGGTTGAGTACGGTGAGTAAATTATGACAGAATGTTAATTTTTTGGTTCATCTTTTTTAACTGTTTTTGAACATCTGTGTTTGTGCAAACTGTTGCACATAGCTGTTTTTATACTTATTTCTGTGAAATATGGGTGTGTTGTAGTTCGTCTTGGTTTTAAGTTTATGGATGGATCTTTATGATCCTTCTTTGTTCGCCCAATGAACAAAGGTTTCAGAGGTCCTAAAGGAATTTTTATGATGCCACAGGCCAAACCTTTAGGAATCAGTCTTGTGGTGGGTGAAGGGCAGAAATTGCATGTCCAATGGCATGTCGTGTCCATTCCTGGCTTGGTAAAGGTCTTCTTCTTGCCCTCCAAGAGATGTCTGGCAATTTTGCTAGCATTTCATTTTTATCACAGTTTGTGTAAGTCCACCAAGATTCAATTAAATTGTACCAAACCTTTGTCCACTGTTGTGGCCTGAGGGGCCCCGCAATAAAATTGGGCCCCTGGAATGTGCCGTTCACCACTGCATTAGAGAGGACACTGCTCCCCACCACCAAAATATGAAAATAACTTTACACTGCACTGCAGTAAAAAGAAAATATTTTTGTTGAAAATGAAGATGAAATTGTGATTAAATTAGGAAAAAAATATCTACCAGTGCATTTACAATACAATGGGAAAATATGTTTTCATACCTCACTCAAAGATATTTGTTTTTGTTTAAGCATGAATTTGCTTAATTTTGATTTTGCACTCAGCTAAATGCATCTTGATTTAAGGATGTTTAGATATTTAAATTGTAGAACAAAAAAAACTAAGATTGTTTTCTTCTTTTTGCATTGCATGCAGTATTTTATGCCATGCCTCTATATATTTAAGACTTCCTGCTCTCTGCTCCAATTTTAAGATCTGCATATCCTGCTGATTTAGAATTATGTGTGCAATACTGAACTGGAGATTATGCTCATGCTAATTATTACATTTAGTAAACATGCCAATCTCCATTAAATAAAACATTTTACGCTTGCTGAAATAGAGTGTGCCATTTATTTAGTTTGTGATAAAACAAATAAAACACATCATAAATCTGACAAATGTTTAGTGTGAGAACAACACCTTCTGTCATTCAGACCTGTGTATAAAAACTGATGTTAGGGGAGGGCAGTAGACCCCTTGTGTTCACTGGGTGTAAGGGCGTTCCACATGTCCACTGTCTGTTGCTGAGCGATTGGGTCACTACTGTAGTCCAGGAGATTTCCATTCCACATTCCAATTCCTTTCAGACCACGTTGTGCCACATAGACAGCTTTCAGAGCAATGCTTTCAGGGTCATCATACCATACCTGATGGACCCCACCTTCTGTGTCCTGTAAAAAAAAAAATAGTATTCATTTTAGGAAAAACATAATAATGAAACTGTCCGCTTGAAAACGTTGTTTTTACAAATGTTTTTGTTAGAACACATAGAGAAGTGATACAGTACCTTGTAATTATAATATGGAGCTCGCTGGATCTCATCCCACAGCCGTCCTGATATTGAGCTGTTGATCTGTTTCATCATGATGCTGTATGGAATTTGTTTGCCGGATGCATCGCTACATGGAGCCCCTCTGAATGGCACTTTTGTAATTGTACATATTCCATCCTGTTACAATAACAAAGAGAGTGCCTGATTCTGTCTTTTCTAATGACTACCCAACCCAACTTATTCCTTATTAAAATTAGTTAAATTTAAAATTGCTATTCCAAAGTTTGCAGATAACATTTAACATTTAACACTGTGTATGTTGGGCCTGGTCATGATAACAACCATTTATGTAAAACTGTAAGAATCTGTACAAGCAACGTTGTAAAAAAAGATTACAATATATTTTAATAATTATTTATATTTTTTTTACAATATATTACAAATATTATGATACATCTATTTTATACATCTATATATTTTATTATCTCATTTGTAATGTAGTGATTTATTGATAGTTTAATGCACTGCATATCACAATTTTATTTCAGAGGTAGACAGCTCTAGTACTGCTTTTTATTTTAAATGAAGTACTGCAAATATCAACAATAAATTATTACCTTTGTGAAATTCAGACAGCTGTAGTCATAACCATACCATGGAACACCCATCACAATTTTTTTGAATCTATATTCATGCTGATGTATTGATCATAGGCTGAAAAACAAATGTCTAAACATTAGGTATTATGCATTAACAAGCACAAATTTATTCATATTCTTATATATATATATATATATATATATATATATATATATATATATATATATATATATATATATGAATAAACTTGTATATAAATGATATATAAATGATTAATTATATAATATAATATTATATAAATGAATATACATATACATACATACATATATGTATGATATTTTGGAAGAAAGACATTTTAGATTTGTCATTTGTGGAAAAGGCCAAACTATGTAGATAGTTTTGCAACATCTACAAAAGCTCTTTAGTGTTTTCCCAACAAATCCCTTACCAGTCAACGTCTGATTGAAGGGAGCATTTGCCATTGCAATACAATCACCCCAGATCTGGCTTTGCTCATCATAGGACATAACAAACAAGAGATCGCATGAATCGGCAATTGCAAGGTAGTCATAGCAACGCTTATCAATACATTTGGGCGACCAAGCCACATCAAATGATACCTGTGATTCAAGGATAAGAAGACAGTACATCAGGGGCTTTTAGAGCAGCTTATTTGACACAATTTCAGTTGAAATACTGGTTTACCTGAGAGCCTGGAATCTCTGTGTGGAAACTTTCAGTGGTTTCCTTAACAAGGGCTGTCAATGCATAGTATTCAGGGGATCCGGTCTCCACTGCCTGCTCAACGTCTAAGTTTATTCCATCCATGAACTGACTTTTTGCTAACTGGACTTTTTCCTGAATCCAAGCTGTCCTATTTACTGGATCCACAATATATGACAGTGGCACATCTCCTATGAAAAGCATTTTAACCATCACACACTATACACACAATAGACTAAAAGAATTTTAGTTTGATAACTAATAACTAAAAGACAAAAGCAAAGAACACCGCTTGTTTTAAAACTATTGGGTTATTTATATGTTCAGTGGAACCCTACCTTTGAGGACCACACGGGCCTGTTTAGAGTGAGCATAACACATGAGTTCAGCATCATATTCTCCAAAAGCTGCAACCGTTGTCACTTTGGTCCAGTCATAAAACTTCCAAGACTTTTTCCCAACATCAAATACAAAAACCTGGAAAAGATGTATTAACTACTTGTGTTTAGCAGCTTTTACCCAATATAAAGGTAATAGTTTTGGTCTTAATTGCAGTTTCTTAATTGCACGGTACATGTGATAGATAGTGTTTCACATTTGAACATTAAAACAACTTAATTAAAGTAATAGTTCAACCAAAAATGGTAATTCTATCATCCTTTACTCACCCTTGTGTATTTCCAAATCTGTATGATTTTCTTTATTTTGCCGAAGACAAAGAAAGACGAATGTTTAATAAAGTCTGTAACCAGGCTGGTTTGGGTTCTATAATATTTTTCCCTACTATGGAAGTCAATAGTGACCCAGAAATGCTTGGTTACAAACTTTCTTCAAAATATCTCCCTTTGTGTTTGATAGAACAAAGAAATTCATACAGACTTGGAACTATTCATGGGTAAGTATTTGATGAGAATTTTCACTTTTGGATGAACTATTCCTTTAATGTAGTTACGCTTATACTTTTTTTTAGCCTCAAATCAGGTAGCTTATGAAATGCTAAACAATAAAGCATGCAACAGTAATTGATGATGATGAAATATTGTGCCTGTGATTCCTATTTTGGTAAACTACCCACGTAAAAAAATGGTTAGACACAGCCAGTCTAAGTTAAGAATGTCTGAATGTTACAAAATTAATGCAACTGCATTCACTGCATGACATGTTCAAGCAAAGGATTTCACTAAAATATCCAATAAAGTAGTAAGTATCAACTGTATCGTGAAATAAATGAGGAAAGATATTCGCATCAGTTGTTTGCATATGGCAAATTGATATCCAATTCAATAAATCAGTATCTATATTTGACATTATATAGTGCAAGCTGATGGGTCTAGACTGACAGTTTCTCACCTCAAACCCCGGCTGGGTTCGGATGGGCTGACATAACTCCTCTCGAGCACATGGGCAAACACTGGACCACACCTGCGCGGTAAAAGTTAACACGAAGAGAGATACAGTGATCCACATGCTGATGCTAAAACAGATGAAAAATCACTGTAGTGAGAGACATAACTCCTGTCTTCCGATCAACAAGACAGAAACATCACTAACATGTGACACCAGTGAAATGAAAGGGCTAGATGGGAAACACAAATTTCAACGTCCGGGTTGGATGTGAAAAGGGGGCGGAGTGAACTAAATCAGACTGTTTTAATTGGTTTGATTCCATGGCATGATTTTCATGACGTTTTACGTTAAATAATCCTTATAATCAGGAAATGATATGTTGCTCTTTTCTTGGTTTTGATTGTTTCTATTGTACTAATTTAGATAAAAACATAATGCTAAAAGGCTAAATATATGGAATATATGGTTCCAGTTCTTTTTTTCTTTTCTTTTTTTATATTTTTGTATTTTATGTTAAATAGCAGGGAATCATTAAACGTAACCCCCTAACCACGTTTCAAATTATGCTTTTAACATACAACCAAGCAGCAACAGCAACTAAACTCTGAATGGTTCTTCATGAGCCACAGTACGCCCTCTATAGGAGAAATACAAGTCCATATACATGTATCAGTTAGCCATTCTGCTAGTTTCAGTTCATTCAGCACCCTGAACTTTCTCATACATGTGACCAGGAAAGTTAACTATTCTCTGATTTAATGATTTTAATTATGCCTTCTTGTGATCCTTAACACATACTACCATCCTAAGGTTATCTTGAGCTTTCAGTCAAAAAAAAAGTAGTCTACAGTGAAATGTTTGAACACTTGGTTGATAATATACTTGAAAAGATTAATTTGTGTTTACTTTTGTAAAGGGTATAAGTGAAAAAAATGAAGTATTCAAGTGTTCAAGGTGAGTCATTGAAGTATTTAAAAAACATACTTTTCTCCCATAAAAATAAATACAACAAACTTATTTGCATTGTGAATCCAGTTAAGTACTGTAAACCATTAATCAACAGAAATAAACTTTAAAACTGTCAAAACAATCATAACTTAAAATGTAAAATAATATATTATATAATTATATAACAACTGTGAAAAAAGCAACAATAGCAATATTGTAAAAGTCAAGTAATACGTACAGTAGAAGAAACACTTGCTTAAAAGTGTTAATACAATAAATAATATTGTACAACAGTTGTTCTGTACCTTAGATTTTGATTGGCCAAAGCCTCAGTTTTGAAATTTTAAAAGGCGTAGTTTAGTTTCACTAAAGCAGCTATGTTTGCAAGTTTCATACCAATAGAGCTAAATGAAACTAATGACCATGGTTAGCTAACAATGCGTTTAGTAGATGCTCCCCATGTCAGTATTCATGATACAAAAGTATTTTATTTTTCATTTCTAACTCTACAATATGGCTACAAATAAGATGATAAAACTGAGGAATAATAGTACTAATAATTTTAAAATACTAAATTATTAAAATAACTTTCACGCCCCCTTTTTTCAAACAATAGAAAGAAGCCCACATAAAAGATCTTTCTTGCCAATAAAAACTGGAACACTACCCAAAACCAAAAGCTATTTTAAATGAGCACTATGGCGTTCCTATGACAACATGTAATATCACTAATGGGAATATAAAACCAGCAGCAGGAACTAATCTGAACACATATAATTTGAGGTACATGTCAGTGCTTCTTACCACTGTGAAAATGAACAGAATAGTATAAACAAAACAGGAACAGCTGTTATATACGTTGTTAATTAACATAGCTCAGTACTTGTGTAAATACATTGTAATAAGGATAACTTAAACAAAGTGTAACCTAATTCTTCAATAAATGCCTTATAAAATATTTGCATCTTTAAAAAATAAATAAATAAATAAATAATAATAAAATTGGGAGAATATCACTTTTGACATAGATCAACATAGTTTGAAAGCTGTTGAAAATTGCAGATAAGAGTTCTGGTTTCTGTGGTCAATCTGATGTAACTTTAATGTGTTCAAGATGTTTGACCCAACAGATTGAGCCAAACTGACATGCAAGGGACAGTAATAGCACTGAACAGATGTAAAGAAAGACAGAGAAATACTTGATTTCAAAATTGTCTTCTGAAGCTGTTAAAATAACCCTCAAAGTAGTGTTAAGGAATAGCTCACCCAAAATTTAAATGCTTGTTAAAGTAATTTTATATGACTTTGAACATGGAATGCAAAACTGATGTTCTCCATTCACTGATACAACAATACTTGATTAACTAATGGCAGAATTGTCTTTTCTCTGATATAATCTTTAATGTAAAGCACAGTAAGAATAATATGGAACATAACAGATAAATTAATTTTGTTACAAATCAATTAATACTGGTACACTGATATCAGCATTTGTTTTAAAAGTCAATACAGTCTTTACAAGTTAACATTGCTTAACATGTGCTTAATGAGTGCTTAACACTCATTTACATAACTGTTTGTATCTAAATACATTCTTATATCAAATACTATACCAAATATTTGAATTTCT